>NW_022196909.1:40737821-40740832 GCF_008632895.1 Mastomys coucha
CGAACTCAGAAATCCACCTGCCTCTGCCTCCCAAGTGCTGGGATTAAAGGCATGTGCCACCACCGTCCTGCACATACATCCTTAATACACATATTTATCCCCTAACAATGTGGGTTAATTTGTAGAAGGAAGTAGCCATGTTTGAAAGTGATGTGTAATTGAGGGGCAGATGAACTGACATATCAGAGAAAGATTTGACAGAATGAGTCAGAAATAGGATATGCACAATTCTCAGGAGAACAGCAGAGGAAAGAGAGGTGACTTAAGAAGCAGCGCACACACACACACACACACACACACACACACACACACACACACACACAGAGAGAGAGAGAGAGAGAGAGAGAGAGAGAGAGAGAGAGAGGAGGGAGGTGGTGGATGCAGTTTTCCTGAGCATTAGAGCAGATTGTCAGAGTTAGTTTGAGACCAAGCAGAACAATTCAGTCAGAAGCTGAGAGAAGCCAGTTTGAATGAGTCAGCTTGGAGAGGAGTGTGAGCCAGAGTTGAACTAACCAGCTAGAGTTCAGAAAGAGCTAGAAAGGGTGAGAAAGCCTTCAAGACAACATGTACACCAGGTGAATAAAAGTTACTTTTACATTCCTCCCAACTTGCCTTTTTAGTCACGATGTTCTGTTGCAGCAGTAGAAACCCTAACTAACACAGGAGGTATCGACTTGGAGGAGGTGTGTAACAAGGTAGGTGGGATTTGACTCAAGCCACTCTCGGTGTCTTCTTTGCTCCCTGCTTGTGGATCAAGCTGTGAGCTCAAAGATTCTGCTCAGCACCATGCCTACCTGCCTGCCATGTTCCTTTCCACCACAATGGTTATGAATCCCTATCTCTCTTAAACTGTAAGCCCCAAATAAACTCTTCATTCTAAAAGTTGCCTTGCCATAGCGTTTTGTCACAGCAAAGGGAAAACAACTAAGACAGACGTTTCTGTGACAGGCCTGATCATGGGGTGTTGTTATTTTTGTTTGCTTGTTTGTTTTTGGAGGAATGTAAAAGATTTGGGGACTATTTGGATGCTATGAGTAGGACTTCATGGGCTGTCCTTGTACAGTTAGGAAAAGACAGCCTGTTCCATTAATCTACATGACTGTTTTTGTTCCCATACCACATGGTTTTTATTATGACAGCCCTGTAATATATCTTGAGATCTGGGATGGCAGCCCTGTCAGCATTTCTCTTTTTGCTCAGAATTGTTTTAGCTACCTGTTGTCTTTTGTGTTTCCATATTCCTGTTGGGATGGTTTCTTCTATCCCAACTAGATGAGGGTTTTGGCTGGGATTGTATTAAATCTGTAAATAGCTTTTGGTAAAATGGTTATCTTCACAAGTTAATTCTACCAATCCCTGAGTGTGGGATGTCTTTCCACTTTCTAGTGTCTTTACCTTTTTCTTTTTCTTTTCTTTCTTTCTTTTTTTTTTTTAAAGATTTATTTATTTATTATATGTAAGTACACTGTAGCTGTCTTCAGACACCCCAGAGAAGGGAATCAGATCTCATTACAGATGGTTGTGAGCCACCATGTGGTTGCTGGGATTTGAACTCTGTCAGTGCTCTTAACCGCTGAGCCATCTCTCCAGCCTCCCTTTATCTTTTTCTTCAGAAGTTTAAAGTTTTTATTATGTTACCTTTCATTTCCATGCTTGGCTTTATTTTGAGGTATTTTGATTTCTTTGAGACTATTGTGGGTGGGAGTGCATTCGTGATCTCATTCTCTGTGCGTTTGTCATTGGTATTTAGAAAAGCTATTGGGTTTTAAAAAATGTATTCTATATCCTGCCACACTGTTGATTATTTCTAGAGGTTTACTTGTAGATCTTTGGGATTTCTTATGTACAGTATACCATTGGAAAGCAGGCATAGTTTGATTTCTTTTTCTATTTGTAGCCTTTGAATTCCTTCCCATTGTCTTACTGCTCCAGCTACTGTTTGAACACCATTGCCTAGATTAATCCCGAGATACAAAATCAAAAATAGTAATAATAAGCTCATCAAAAACATTTCAAGACATTTGAGAAGGACACAAAGGAACATCTCAATAAATTTAAAGAGAAGAAATGCCTGCACTGATGGACAAGAAAACACAATGTAAGGCTGGAGGAGGTGATGAAGAGAGGAATACAGGATTTCAAAATATAATAGGAAACAGGAGTTTGAAGAGAACTCAGGCCAAAATGAAAAACTCAATAATCCAACTAGAAAACTCAAGGGAGAGCTTTATAATGAGACTGAATGGAGAAGAAAGGGACATCAGCATTCAAGATAAAGTAGATAGTCTAGATTTTAATTCATATCTGCCCAGGAAAAATTCATGGGACAGTGACTACCAACAGATGAATGGCCTTGGTGCTGCCAGAACTGAAGCAATTTCCCCTGTCTACCCACAGTCTCTGTCTAATACAGCAAAAGAACCCCAGCCAGATACTGGACTGTTAACATTCCCATTAATGGAATTATAATACATGGAAGCACAACACAATAAAACTGGGAGGCAACGTTACAGAACAAATAGACAGGAATATTTCTCATAATCCCCCAGCCCAAGGTACAGCACACAGTCTTCACTTACCAAACCCCATGAGAATTAAGGAGCCAACCAGCATGATGAAAGTCTGTACAGAGTCTGTGTAGATCACTGAGGCCAAGCCCCCTGTGGAGAGAAATGAATGGAGCAGGATATCTTATCCGTGCACCCTGATTTCCCTCTCCGCCTCTGGGCTCTCCTCTATCCTGAACATAGAAAAGAGCCAGAAAACTATCATGGCTCCCATGTGAGCCATGGCTTGTCTTGACATCATTTTCTCCTAAGTGTTTCTTATGTATTTAACTCATTTTCTTTCTCTTGTCTTACTGAGATAGAAAGTTCTGTGAATTATTGGTGGAGTTCCACGTAGATGAGGTTTTGAATATTAAATAAGGGAAAAGTGAAGAGTTCATGCTGTGACAGCTTACCATAATAATCTACTCAATTACCCCTTTTTGGATATATATATATATATAT
>NW_022196909.1:40741183-40745913 GCF_008632895.1 Mastomys coucha
CAGAAATCCGCCTGCCTCTGCCTCCCAAGTGCTGGGATTAAAGGCGTGCGCCACCACCACCTGGCTCATACTGTTGTCTTAATCAATCTTCTCACATCTCTCGATGAGCATTCAGTTACGTTTCTTGCAATTGCTGTTCTCATCCTGAGTTTTATTCTCACAGTGGCAACGGGATGGTATCCTTAATCTGGCTCTCAGAAGGCTAACACCGACTCTACTAATCACAGATGGGGGGAGGAGCAACAGAACACACTTTAGGTAAGTAAAAACCAGAGGCAGACTTACCGGCCACCGTGTAAATAGCAGTGATAGCCAAGAGGATGAAGACCGCCAGGTAGAGGTTCAATCCCAAGGCCAATTGAATGAATATGGCTCCGGAAAATATGGTTGACTATGGAAGCGACAGTGGGGATGGGAAAGAAACACGGATTTCAGGCCTCTGAGTTTCCTGCTCCAACACTCACCTTTCCTCACTCTCTTGATAGACTCCTGTCTATCCAAGACTCCACTTAGACGTCCCCACCACAATTTCCCCTGAACGTTACTTAACAATTTTCACTCTCTCCTGTACACTCACCACAGTTAGTTCATTGTTCAATGACTATATACAGTAGTGGCAAGGGGGAGGTGCTGATAGTAAGGTCTAGCTCCCTGATTGGTTCTTGATTTGGTCAATAAAGAAGGTGGGAGCCAATTGCTGGGCTAAGGGTAAAGGTGGGACTTCTGGGTCCTAGGAGGAAAAGGGGACACGAGGAAAGAGAAGGGGCCTTTCCAGCCAGGCTTTGGAATGAGAAGCAGGCATCAACCATGTAGCTAGAACTGGAGACTTCCGCCACTGGAGGATGGCTGATATAGGCTAGCTGATAAGGTCAGGGTAGGAGATTCTGAGCCCAGCAATTGTGTTATTTAACAAGGTCAAAGATAATAAAGCTGTCTGAATGCTTTTCTTCCAAGGAACAAAGGTGGGCAGAAAAAGAGAGAAGCTCAGGCCGTAGCTGGTGGCTTGGAGAAGCTAGTCGGAAGGAATTAGCAGGCTGGGAGTGGGGCTGGCAGAGGAAAAGGTGGAAGTGTGTTTTTTAAAACTACATGCAACATGTCCTGTAACCTCTTTCTGTACCATAAAGCTTAGAGAAGCTCAATTATTACCCATAGTAACTTGCTTGAGGAGAGTATGTCAAAGACTATGCTATTGGCATTAGTATTCTATCAGTGAAAATTTTAGGATTCTAATTGTTTTCTCTTTATATAATCACGTACTGCTTCAAAAAGAGTAATCGAAGGGATTCTTTTTTAAAAAATAATTTTAAAAATCTTTTAGAAATGTTTTAACTTGTAAGGGTGTATTTTATCTTATTTTATCTATCTACCTATCTATCTATTTATTTTTGAGAGTATAACATACTGTTTCTCCAGTCTTTTATTTATATTGGTGTTGATTGTAGGTGCAGTAGGGGAGAGAGAGAGAGAGAGATTCACCAAGATGCTAAACCTTCATTTTCTGAAGGAGCAGAGGGGTTCAGCATTCTCAGAAAAGACCAACACCCAGCTAGCTCACCCCAGTTATTTTATTCAAACATTATACAAGGTTAACTCGGGCTGGGAAAGGTTCCAGTAACCAAAGTTATCTTGCCCTTGCTGCCCATGAGAGTAGACAACCCACAGAAATCTCAGTCCCCTTTGACCAAGATCAAAAATAAAAACTCCAGGTTTGGCAGGAGTGTCTTAGTACCAAGGTTGGTGCAGCTGCAAACTTTCACGTAGCACCAAGTGAAGATTCTCTGGAGAGACAACATTTCTTCAAGGTTCAAAAGTCTCAAAACAATTTCTCAGCCAAACATATGATTGACCCAAACATAGCAAAGGCTTTGCTGAAACATTTCCATTAAAGCCTGATACAATGGCTTTACTGTACATTCCACTTAAGGCCAGACATAAGGGCTTTAGTAGACATATTACTGTATTTCATCTCCTCCCTTTAAATTCTCTGATATACCCCTCTGCACTCTCTATCAAATTTAGGGCCCCTTCCCCCACTGATTGTTTATTCCATGCACATATCTACATGTATATACATATATATTCCTAAATATAATCTACTTAGTCCATATGTTACCTGTATGTATATATTTCAGGGTTACCCATTTGGTAAAGGACAACCAACTGGTGTGCTCTTCCCCGGGGAAGACAACCTCTCTTGCTCCCAGCTTTCCTCAGATACCTGTAGTTCTCTGTGTAGGGTTAAAGGCTTGTGGGCTTTTCTATGTCCAGTGTGACGTGACCATTGGCATCCTCTTTTTTCAGCTCAAGTTTGGGCAGTCATGTGGGTAAGACTGTATCATCACGGCTTCTGGTGTTACTATCTTCCTAGAACCTTTGAAATAATTCACAAATTCTCACCTTTACTTCCCCCAAACTACCTCTAAGACAGGTCTTGCTATTATAATTCTTTTGTTGCCAAGGACACTGAGGCCTAGGTGCACAAACAGAAGTTATATGCCATGAGCATACCTGTAGGATGTCACTCTAAAGCCCTGACCCATTAAGCACTGTTTTAGTGCTGTGGTGGTGTTTTATTAAATGAGATACAGAGATAGTATTCTTAGAAGCTGTGATTAAGACAACATTGTTTTGAACCTTAATTACTGTGTGAGACAGTAATTTTACAGTCAAATTAACAAGGTAATTATTGATAAGTTATTCCCACCCCCAACCCTGGTGAAATGAACCAATTCAAGCCAGATTAGAGTATGTAAGTGCAGGTTTATTAGGAAGCCAGTGAAGTTGCCCTGGAATGGAAGAGAGGAGAGGGGGAGGATAATGAGAGGACTGAGCACATGCAGAGAGAAGGAGAAGAAGAGAAGGAGGAGGAGGAGGAGGAGGAGGAGGAGGAGAATATCTAGATGGGTAGATGGATAGACAGACAGACAGACAGACAGACAGACAGAGAAAGTGAGAGATGGGAAACCAAAATCTCTGGATTATATAGGGAGGAGCCTCTGGGGGAAGGGCAGCTCAGCTCCTGGGCTGAAAAGTTCAGGATTGGGGCCAGGGTATGCCAGGTAGGGACTGAGGGATGCTGGGAGAACCTGGAGGCCACGTCTGCTTTGGTTTGTAAAATATGCACCGTAGCCCTTTGTCCCAGGGCCTGAAACCCAACAATTATAAGTAAAAACTGCAAGATAAGAACAAATCAACTTCATCCTTACTATGCTAAGCAAGATCTGGATGGGAAAGAGACACAGCCTTTATGACGGACATTAGAATTAGACAGTCTTACCTGGCCAGCCTGTATTAGCTGGTTAGTGATGGAGTAATCTTAAGACTGTAGGTAGCACTGGAAAAAATTTCTCTAACAGGGTAGTTAGTGAGTTTTGAACAAAGCCAGACTAATCTAGTGAAATTCTCAAACCAAGCCACCAAATCCCCTTTGACAGCAGGGTTTTCACTGGGGCACCTCCAGGAGTGAATTAAACTTTAACAAAACTCTGAAGGCTCAGTTGACGATGAATAGTAGTCTCCCGAGTTCTGAGAAGACTGACCAATCCTGAGTGTTGGAGTTAATTTTTTGATATGGTTAGGCATCATAAAAATACATTTCAGATGCCTTTTAAGAATCTTGATGATGTGGAGAACCAGGTTACTCACTCTGTTAGAGAAGATGGAACACACACACACACACACACACACACACACACACACACACACACCAGCGGGGAGCTAGGGAAGATAAACTCTTCAAAGACTGACTGTTATTTCAGATATTTGTATTTAAGACATTAGTATGACTTCTGGGTAAGAACGCAGGTAAGCCTACATGGCGGGTTCCAGAACAGTCCAAGCTAAACAGAGAAACCTTGCCTGGAAGGATCAAAACCAAAAACCAAAAGCCAAAACCCAAACCCAAACCAAACCAACTGTACTGGCTGGTTTTGTGTGTCAACTTGACACAGGCTGGAGTTATCACAGAAGGGAGCTTCAGTTGGGGAAGTGCCTCCATGAGGTCCAGCTGTGGGGCATTTTCTCAATTAGTGATCAAGGGGGGAGGGCACCTTGTGGGTGGTGCCATCCCTGGGCTGGAGGTCTTGGGATCTATAAGAGAGCAGGCTGAGCAAGCCAGGAGAAGCAAGCCAGTAAGGAACATCTCTCCATGGCCTCTGTGTCAGATCCTGCTTCCTGACCTGCTTGAGTTCCAGTCCTGGCTTCCTCTGGTGATCAACAGCCATGTGGAAGTAAGCTGAATAAACCCTTTCCTCCCCAACTTGCTTCATGGTCATGATGTTTGTGCAGGAATAGAAACCCTGACTAAGACACCAACCAAACAAAAAACCCAAAGGAAGAAAGAAAGGAAGAGAGAAAGAAAGAGAGAAAGAAAGAAAAAGAGACAAACAAACTCAGTGGTGTGGTATGGCATGCAAGCCTTTAATCCCTCTGAGAGGCACAGACAGGCAATTCAAAACCAGCCTGATCCAGGAAGTCAGGGCTATGCAGAGAAACCCTGTCTTGGAAAGAAAGAAAGAAAGAAAGAAAGAAAGAAAGAAAGAAAGGAAGGAAGGAAGAAAGAAAGGAAGGAAGAAAGAGAGAAAGAAAGAGAGAGAAAGAGAGAGAGAGAGAGAGAGAGAGAGAGAAAGGAAGAAAGAGAGAAAGAAAAAAAAGAATGAATAAATGAATGAATGAATGCAGGGACGCTTTCCCCAGATCGCGTGGTGAAGAGTCAGGATTAGAAAGAACAG
>NW_022196909.1:40746453-40749093 GCF_008632895.1 Mastomys coucha
AAAAAAAGAAAAGAAAAAAAGAAAAAGAAAGAACAGGCTATTCCAGAGGCAAGAGAAGAAAAACAAAAACCAAAAGTAATAAGGGAGAGATAAGACATCCGACGACACAGAAGGATAAGAAGAAATAAGAGACACAAGCCACACAAGCTTACTCCTCCGCAGGAGGAGAAGGACGAGCAAAAGTCAAATCCAGATGGTAACTAAGACATCCCTGGAGGAAAGAGGCTGGAACTAGCATCCACAGGACAAGTCTCAGCTCTCACAGTGGCTTCTGCAGTAGGATGTGTCAGCATTCTCTGTCACTTCCCATGACTCAAAGGACTGTGACCAGGTGTCATCTGCAGATGCTGTTTCATACTGAGCTGAGAACACGGAGAAGCGGCTGATCAGGGAGCCTGGATTCAACCTGCCTTGAGAGAAGCACGGGGCCCTAGAGAGAATACTGAAAGCAAAGTTTTGGTCTACAGAAAGGATTAAGCATAAAACTATAGAAAGGAAAGAAATGCAGTCACGGCTGGGCTTTTAATCCCAGCACTTAGGAGTCAGAGGCAGGCAGATTTCTGAATTTGAGGCCAGCCTGGTCTACAGAGTGAGTTCCAGGATAGCCAGGGCTATACAGAGAAACTCTGTCTCGGAGGAAAAACCAAACAAAACAAAAAACAAAACAAATAAAAAAAAACAACAACAATACCCCCCCCCCCAAAACAAGAAATGCAGTGATAATAACAAAAACACAAAGCAGTGCTAAGGCCACAAACAGCAGAAAGGACCAATAAAATCACCGCAATCAACACGCACCTTTCGATAATTTTAAATATCAATGGCCTAAACTCTCCACACAAAGACACAGGTTAGAAGATAGGATTGAGAAACTAAACCCAGCTGTCTGTTGTCTTCGAGAGACCCAGTTTTAAAGAAAGGCACCTTTACCACCTTATGGTAAAAGGATAGAAAGAAAATGATTCCAAGTGAATGGGGCCAGGAAGCAAGCAGGTGCTGCTGTTCTAATAGCCGATAAAATAGACTTCAAACTAAAACTCATCAAAAGAGATAAAAAGGTTTCTTTGTTCTAATCAAGGGAGCATTAGTCAAGAAGGTATTTCAGTCCAGGAAACACACACACACACACACACACACACACACACACACACACACACACACACGTTTGTATGTATGTATGTATGTATGTGTGTATATATATGCATCAAAGTCTAGTGATCCCAGTCAACCAAAGGTACAGAGTAGCCATTAGTAGGTAGTTTCAATACTCTGCTTTCTCCAACAAGCAGGTAATTTGGACAAAAATTAAATTAAACATCAGAATTAAGTGACTCATACATTACTGTGGACAAAAAAAATATCCACAGAGTATTCCACCTGAACACTAAAGAATATACAATCTACGTTGTAGCCCACCAAAGTTTCTCTACAATAGACGGCATCCTGGGACAGAAAACAAATTTTAACAAAGTAAGAAAAATTGAGATAACTCCCTGTATCCTAGAATTTAAAACCAACAAGTAAATCTCTGGTAATCATACAAACTCATGGAGATTAAACAATACAGGACTGGGTGATGAATGGGTCAAAGAAGAAATCAAGAAAGAAAGTTTTAAATCTCTGGAATTAACTAAAAATTAAAACACAACACAACAAAACCTCTGGGCAGATTAAAAGTAGTTCTAAGAGGATATTTTAAAACTCTAAACTCCCCACATTAGAAAATAAAATCTGGGGGCTGGAGAGATGGCTCAGCGGTTAAGAGCATTGACTGCTCTTCCAAAGGTCCTAAGTTCAATTCCCAGCAACCGCATGGTGGCTCACAACCATCTGAAATGGGATCTGATGCCCTCTACTGGTGTGTCTGAAGACAGCTATAGTATACTCATAAAATAAATAAATAACTCTTTAAATTAAATTAAAATAAAATGAAGTCTAAACAGAAATAAATGACTTTATGATGCAACATTGAATTTTGGAAAAGGAAGAATAAAATAAATCTGAATTCATTGAACAGAAATTAATAATAATAATAATAATGATAATAATAATAATAATAATCAGACCAGAAATTAATGAAATAGAACCAAAGAAAACAACACAAAGAATCAATAAATCTAAGAGCTGGTTCTTTGTGAAGATAAATAAGATTTACAGACCTTTGATGCAAACAACCCAAAGAAAGAGAGGACTCAAATGAACAGAATCAGAAATGAACAGGAAAGCTACATTATAACAGACAAATTCAGAATGTTATAAGGGAATGCTTTAAAAACTTTTCTCTATTAAAGAAAAAAATCCAAGAGAATCAGATGGTTTTTAAGAGTCATCCAAACCACCAAGTTAAATCAAAAAGACAATAATCTAAGCAGACTCAAAACAAATAAGGAGGTTAAAACTAGTCAAAACATTTCCTACTAAAACCAGCCAACGCATGAATTATATCAGATATTCAATGAAGATCTACATCCACTATTTCTTAAATTATGTAAAAAGAAAAAAGTAAAGAAGCAAAAAGAACATTTGTAGGTTTTATTCTATGAAGATGGAATTACTTTAATATTAAAAATAGGTGGGCTGGTGAGATGGCTCAGTGGGGAAGAGCACCGACTGCTCTTCAGAAGGTCATGAGTTCAAATC
>NW_022196909.1:40749130-40773930 GCF_008632895.1 Mastomys coucha
AAAAAAAAAAAAATAGGTAAACACATAACAAAACACGGGCCAATATACCACATGAAACGGAGATTTAAAAAAAAATACTCAATACAACAATTTCCGGAAAGTGGAAGGATATAAAACCAGCTTTCTAAAAATCAGTACCTTTATCAGACATGGAAAACAAACGTGCTGAGGAAAAGCTCATGGATAGACCCCCGTTGACAATCACTTCAAAAATATAAAATATTTAAGAATAACCCTAACCCAGAAGGTTTCTCTATGATGAAAATGTTAACTCTCTGGAAAGAGAAATTGAGGAAGACACTAGGGAGTGGAGAGACCTTCTACACTCGGAGATTTGTAGAATTAATATTGTGGAAATGAGCTGTCCTACCAAAAACAATATAGAGTATAGAGCCAGTGCAATCCCAATCAAGATTGTCTTAACATTCTCCAGAGAAAATATTTTAAAAATTGTAAATTGCATATGGATTCATCAGCTCAGCTAGCCAAAGCAGTGCTGAACAAAAAGGAAGGGATTCATATGATGAATTTTAATATGTATTACTGAGTGATAGAATTAAAAAGAGATTATGGGGCTGGAGAGATGGCTCAGTGGTTAAGAGCACTGATTGCTCTTCTGAAGGTCCTGAGTTCAAATCCCAGCAATCACAACCATCCGTAACGAGATCTGATGCCCTCTTCTGGAGTGTCTGAAGACAGCTACAGTATATGTACATAAAATAAATAAATAAATCTTAAAAAATAAAGGAGAGAGTATGATACTGGTACAGAAAAGAAGCCATATTGACCAATGGAGCAAAGTAGAAGATCCATACATGAGTGCACATTACTCCTGCCATCTGATACTTGACAATGCTACTAAAAAAATATACACTGGAGAAAAGACATCATCTTCAATAAATGGTGTTGAGACAACTGGATGCCCACCTGCTGTAGAATGAAATTAGACCCATCTATATCACCCTGAGCAAATATCATCTCCAAATGGACTGAAATGGAAATTTCTGGTTGTGTCATGGGATGCAGACTCATGTGCTGTTTTGCTTAAGCAAGACCTGTGAGAGGACACATGATGTTTGGAAAGAGTATAAATAGGACCCAACAGACAATGACTGCGTGCCTCACTTTGCTCATCTTCACTTCACTGAGAGAGGCATGGCAGAGAACTTCCCCTGGTATTCCTGTTGGACCTGGTTACTCCCCGCTGACTCCTGCCGATTTGGCGGAAGCCTGGCTGTTTCTGCTGGATTGTGCCACTGGTGCTGATTCATATTTGGTGACACTACTGAACTTAACTGCTGGTATCATGATAATGGAGATTGGAATTGCCCCCTAAAGAACTACTTCTAAACAGGTCTACATCCTCTTGTCCTATTTACCATCCTCCCCACAACCTTTGGACAGTGAGCTAGAAGTGGGGGTGGAAGCAATTGAGAACCCCTATTAAAGTAGGTTTTGAAAAACCTAAGCCTACAATGGATAAAAGACTTCAGGTGAAGCCTGAAATACTGAACCTGTTAGAAAAAGCAAAGGCACTACACTGTAAGATACAGGCCCTGGAAAGGGTTTTTTGAGTAGAACACCATTTGCCTAGGAATTAAGGTCAACAATAGACAAATGGGGCTTTTTTTTTTTTTTTTAAGATTTATTTAATGAATGTGAGTATACTATCACTCTCTTCAGACACACCAGAAAAAGGCATCAAATCCCATTACAGATAGTTATGAGCCACTATGTGGACTATGACCTCTGGAAGAGCAGTCAGTGCTCTTAAGCACTGAGCCATCTCTCTAGCCCCCAAATGGGGGTTTCTTTACCACAAAGGAAACGTCAATCAAATGAAAAGGAGGTGCACAGAATGGGAGGATGAATCTGATAGATTCTGATAAAATATGATAGAATATGAATGTCCAGAGTCGATGAAGAACTTAAAAAAGCAGAAGAGCCAATAAAACAAATGACCCAGTTAAAAAGGGGGCCATGGATCTGAACAGAGAGTTCTCCAAAGAAGAAATAAAAAGGACCAAGAAGTATCTAGAAAAGTTTTCAACATCCTTAGCGATTAGGGAAACACAAATCAAAACAGCCTTTAGATTTCATCTTACCCCAGTCAGAATGACTGAGATCAACCAGACAACTAATGCTGGGGAGGATGGGGGCAGGGGAAACAGAACCTTTGCTCAGTGTGGGTGGGATTGTAAACTGCCCCGAGGGGAGGGAAACAGAACCCTCGCTCAGTGTGGGTGGGATTGTAAACTGCCCCCAGGGGAGGGAAATAGAACCCTCATTCACCGCGGGTGGGATTGCAAACTGCACTAGGGAGAATTCTAAAAAAAAAAATAAAAATAAAAATAAAAAAATAAATAAATCAACCAACCAAACAAACAAACAAAAAAAACCTAGAAATAAACCTACCACTCATAAGGCTCCTTGACATCTGCTCAAAGGAGTCAATGTCCCACTCCACAGAACTTGATCAACTGTGTTCACTGACATAGTGGCTGTGTTCAATTCACAATAGTTTGGGAAGTGGGAACCACCTAAATATCCTTCCATTGATGAATGGATGAGGAAAATGTGGTAGATAGATATGGTGAAATTTTATTCAGCCGTAAAGAAAAATAAAATCTTGAAGTCTGCAAGAAATGTCTGGAAAATATACTAAATGAGGTAACCTAGGCTCTGGAAGATAAACATCACATGTTATCTGTCATATGAGAATCCCAGCTTCTAATTTATACATAATTTATATACAAATGGAAATAAAGTAAATATTACATAAATATATTATAAATATATATAGTAAAACTAAATAAAAATAAAAATAGCACACATATACATAACCATATATACACACATACGAATATACTTATATATTTGTGTGCATGTATGTGTGTATGTGTGTGTGTGTATGTGTGTGTATGTAGTATGCATGTGTGAATGTGTATGTATGAACGTGTATATGTGTGCATATGTGTGTGTGTGTGTATGGGCATGAGTGCAAAGAGAGGTTATAAAAGCAGAGAGGGGCTCATAAACATAAAAAATGACTTTAAAGAGGCCATGTAGAGAGGATAATAGAGCAACAAGAAGTCTGAAAGCAGAATGTTGGGAATGGAGGGGTACGAATAGGGGGCAGAAATATAGGTATGTATGAATTCAGCCCAAGCAAAGGATTGTGGGAATGCCATAGGAAACCTGACACTCTGTATGCCAGTTAAAAAAATAACTCTTATAAAAGCCTTTGCCTCTGTAAAAGGGGAAAAACTCAACAAAGGGGAAACCTGACAAATAGGGACAATATTTACAAACTAGATACTAAAAGAATTCAACAGAAGATAGCACACAGGAGGTGATTACAAATGGATAAATGATCTTAAAAACCCATTCTTACAAGGAGAAATATTAATGGCACATAAAAAAATCTTCAAAATCTACTTATTTTTGTGTTATGTGTATACATGTTTTGTCTGAACTTAAGTGTACTTCCTGTCTGCCTGGTATTAATGGAAACCAGTAAAAGGATCCCAGGTCCCCATAAAACTGGAGTTACACATCCTTGTAAGTCTCCTGGTGAGTGAACTAAACTCAGGTCTTTCTTAACAGTAAGTACTTTTACCACTGAACCATCTCTCCATCCCCACAAAACTTTTATATTAAGAAAAAGTTGAGCATTGGTAATTATTGGGGAAAATGCAAACCCCAATCACACTCAGACTCGCTATTGTTCTGGTCTGAATAGCTAGAATTAAAGAGAGGAAAAGTAACAAATGCAAGGTGAAAAGTAACAAATGCAGGTGAAAAGTAACAAATGTATGAAAAGTAACAAATGTGTGAAAAGTAACAAATGCAGGTGAAAAGTAACAAATGTATGAAAAGTAACAAATGCAGGTAAAAAGTAACAAATGTATGAAAAGTAACAATTGCAGGTGAAAAGTAACAAATGTATGAAAAGTAACAATTGCAGGTGAAAGTAACAAATGTATGAAAAGTAACAAATGCAGGTGAAAAGTAACAAATACAGGTGAAAAGTAACAAATGTATGAAAAGTAACAAATGCAGGTGAAAAATAACAAATGCAGATGAAAAGTAACAATTGCAGGTGAAAAGTATCAAATTCAGGTGAAAAGTAACAATTGCAGGTGAAGATTCAGAGAAAGTGGAAAACTTGCAGGAAGTTTCCACATGAGGAAACTGTTTCAGAAAGCCGCTTGTAGGTCTCAGATAACACTAAAACTAGGTGAGCCTGCAGGAGACACCTGGGCACAAGGGTGTGGAACAAGTCAGCCTGGGTCCAGCCCTGGAGTGGGAGCCAACAGGGAACCCAAGCCCAGCGTTAAGGGACACATCATGATGACAATGCAGATTTGCCTGAGGAGTCAGGAGAGCACTCATGCCCGAACAGCAAGAGGGCTTAAAACCCCTGCACATATGTAGCAGAGGACTGCCTCTTCTGGCCTTAGCCGGAAAGGATATTCCTAATCCTGTAGGGACTTCATGCCCCAGGGATGGTGGGGAGGATGCAGGGGTTGGGGCATCCTCTCAGAGGTAAATGGGAGGGAGAAGGAGGAGAATTCTGCAAGGGGCACAACATTTGGAATGTAAAGACATAAAAAAATTAATTAAAAAAATCTAAAGCTGGGCAGTGGTTGTCCATGCCTTTAATCCCAGCACTTGGGAGGCAGAGGCAGGCAGGCAGATTTCCGAGTTCGAGGCCAGCCTGTCTACAAAGTGTCTACCAGGACAGCCAGGGTTATACAGAGAAACCTTGACTCAAAAAACAAAACAAAACAAAAAAACCCAAAAAAACCAAACCTAAAGTGGGCTGCAAGAGCCATCAGTGAAGTGGAAGAAACTGGGTACCATTTCTTTTTCTTTTTCTTTCTTTTTTTTCTTTTTTTCTTTTTTCTTTTTTCTTTTTTTCTTTTTTTGCCACTCTCCAGCTTGGGTGCCATTTCAAAAGACGCCCTCTAAACGTATCAAAAATCTCTTAGGTTAAAACCCTATGACTACTTCAGCTTTGAGGAGGACAGAGGCAGGAAGATCACCCACACTTGATGGCTTTCAGATAAAACAAAATAAAAATAAAATAGATAGGTGAAGAGATCAAAAATAAAAAAAAAAAATAGGTGAAGAGATCAGAATATCTCAAGACATACACAAGTTAAGGTAACTTACAACAAATCGGCAGTATAGAAAATTCTCCAACAAAAGTTGTATACATAGGAGGGGAGAAAGTTTTATATACAAGAGTATGGTACGGGGCCTGAAAGCGATCAGTCAACGGAGGAGACTGGAGAAGGAGCCAGTCATAGCCACATAGCAAACCATCAAATACCCAGCACTTCTATGAGAAAAAGTGTATGACTATCAATTAGCCGTCAACCAGAACAACCAAAACAAAACCATAAACAAGAGCAAACCCTCCTCGTTCGTAATAGTGAGCACAGTGGCCTTATCTCACCAGTTTCAACAAACAACAAAACACTGACCCAGTTATGTGCTGACTCCAAGAAGCAAACATCTAAAAATGGAGTGTCAAAGGTTAGAAAGCAGTCTATAAAGTGGCATGAAGCCATAAACAAGTTGGCATAGCCATGGTCGTCTCTGATAGCGTAGATGTGAACTCCTAACCTAATCAGATGAGATAAAGAAGGCACCTAGATATTGGTAAAGGAACAATTCATTAGAGCACACAGCCTTGTAAATATTTATATACCGACTCTTGCTCTCAGTGTCATGGAAGGATCTTGAAGGCAAAAACAACCACACGTGCCCAAACTTATCATGGGGAACTTCAGTAGCCCATACATCTGTAGATCCTTTAAAACAAAAGCAGAAAAAGAACCTCAGAGCTAAAGTACAGGGTAGATCGATCGGCTTGAACAGCTAAAAGGGGCAAAGATAACACAGGAAGAAGTTATCTCTTTTTATCAGCATGAGATGTGGTCTCATAATGAAAAGATTCCAGGGGTTCACCTTAAGAAACAACAACAACAAAAGCTACTGGATCTGATAAATACTTTCAGTAAGTAGCAAGATACAAAGCCAACATATAAATCCAGTAGCTTTATATTCACCAACAGTGAAAAGAGATTGAGAAAAATACCCCATTCATCATAATCTCAAAAATGCCCAGGACTAGCCAGGAGGCAAAGGCAGGCGAATTTCTGAGTTCAAAGCCAGTCTGCTTTACAAAGTGAGTTCCTGGACAGCCAGGGCTACACAGAAAAACCCTGTCTCAAAAAACAAAACAAACAACAAGAACAACAACAAAAACAAAATGCCTAGGACTTAACCTTACCCAGGAGGTAAAAGCTTCTTTCTATAGGGGAGAAACTTTAAGACATTGAATGATAGAAGTGGAGGGAAACATTGGTAATGCAAGGAGCTTCCATGCTCCTTGGCTGGTAGAATTAATGTTGTGAACATGGCACCTTTTACTGTGAAGAGCAATCTACAGATCCAGTGCCATATCCATCAAAATACAACAAACTTTCTCACAGAACTAAAATACAGCCCTTGTGCTTGTATGGAAGCACACACACACACACACACACACACACACTATAAGTAGCCAAAGCAGTTTTAAGCATAAAGAACACAGCTAGAGAGAGACCTCATATTACTTGACCTGTAACTATACTACAGAGCCACAGTGATAAAGAAAGTCTAATGTTAGACTGGAGACAAACCCACAAAGCTATGGACACCTAGTTTTAACAAGGGTATCAAAAATACCTGCCCCCCACCCAAATGGTCTTTAGCAAATGGTACTAGCAAAATTGGATATACATCCTTAGAGGGTTGAAAATAAATCTGTACCTCTCACACTATGCACACATCAACTCCGATTGGATCAAAGATTTAAAACTGGAAATGCATCTGGGAGGAGTTAGAAGGACATTGTGTGTCTGAAGATTTTGAAGAATTAATAAGTATATTTTTAAGAAGCAACAAAACAAAACCCTGAAAACACTGGAATTGTAAGAGAAACATTTCAGGATATAAGTGTAGACTGCAACATTGAACGCCAGTCTCAAAGGAAACAATACAAGAATTGACAAATGGGGTTACATAAAATTAAAAAGCTTTTGTACTGCGAGAAACTATCCACAGAGGAGATAGTTCACAGAACGGGGAGGAAATCTTTGCCAGGCATGCTTCAGACAAGGGTTTAACACCTCATAAAAACTGAACGAATTGAATACAAAAAAAAAAAAAAAAAAAAAAAAAAAGAAGAAAAAGAAAAAAAAAAAAGAAAAAGAAATTCTAATCAATAACTGGGCTAATAATACAGAGAGATATCAAAAGGAGACACACAAGTGGCTAGTGACTATTTTAAGGTGTTCAATGTCTCTGTGTATCGGAGAAAGGCAGATTAGAGCACTTCAGAATGGTTTTCATCAGCCAAACACAGAAGGTAACAAATGCAGGCAGACCACGGGAAGAGGGATTTTGATTCACTGTTGCTGGGAGTATAATCCAGGACAACCGCTATGGAGCTCAGCGTGGAGGCTTCTCAAAGAACTGAGAACAGACCTACCACCTGACCTCACTGCACCACAACTGGGCATATCTTTTAAGAACTCCGTGTCTTAGACACTACACATGAAAATCCTCATGGAAGGATGCTCAGTTCATAGCCCTAGGAAACTGGGTGAGCCTGCAGGCTTATCCACAGACAACTAGAAAAATGAATGTAGAGCAAATGAACTGTAAAGTTTCCAGGAGATTGGATGGAACTAGAAAATAGCATTTTAAGCAAGTTAGCCACACCCAAGAAAGGCAAACACCACATCTCCTATCTCAGATGTGGATTGTACTATGTGACTGCTAAAGACGCCTATCTGGGTAAAGGCCAGGAAATTAGACAGAGGCTGTGTGGGGGTGGATGAAGAGATTTTTAAAGAGGGGGATCTAGGCAAGATGAGAGAAGAATTTAGAAAGGGAAAGAGTCCAGGGGGTAAGAGGAGCGCTGACCAGGAGAGAATCACCTGACGTGGTCTATGTACGAAAACTGTGTAGAAACCTGGTCATTTGTAAGCTAGTTTGAAGGATAAATGTAATGAGATATTTGAAGCAAGAACTCCACCGCAGTAGAGCAATCCTCCCATTTTATGTATGCATAAATATAAATTACTGAACTGAAGAGAAATCTGTGCCCTGTTTATTGTTGCATTGTGCACAACAAATAAACACACAGAACAAACCTAGATGTCCACATCTAGGGAAATAGGAAAAGAGAATGTGGTCCATTTGAATAATGTACTATACCCAGCCACAAAAAATCCTGAAGCACATAAAGTAGCCATTTGAAAGGACAGTGAGCCGATACGGTATTGTGCCAGGCACAGAAAGCAACTAGAAAGTGTTCTTACCCATATGTGGATGTTAAATGAGTTGATCTCATAAGAGAGGAGATTGGAACAGTGATTACTAAAGGTTAGAAAGAGTAGAGAGGTAGAAATAATAGAGAGAGAGGACTGGGCATGAAAATGCTAAGTTCTAGTGTTCTACATTACAGCAGGATTGAGTGTTGAACTTCATTGTGCACGTCAAAGCTGTTAGAAAAATGGATTTAAAAACTTTCCAATACATAGAAATGGTGTGTCTTCATATGCTGACTATATTAATCACCCCGATTTTGTCATTGTGCTTTTATATGGCATCAAAATAGCACAGGCCAGGTAGTGGTGGCGCGTGCCTTTAATCCCAGCACTTGGGAGGCAGAGGCAGGCAGATTTCTGAGTTCGAGGCCAGCCTGGTCTATAGAGTGAGTTCCAGGACAGCCAGGGCTACACAGAGAAACCCTGTCTTGATAAAAACCACACAGTGTAGTATTTGTATATCAATTAAGGGGCTTTAAAAAAAATCACACTATTAACTTGTTTTTTCTATTGTGTACTACAATTAAAGCATTGCATTTGTGATCCTGAAATTGTGCATAGCTGGCTTATGTATCAACTATTTTCCTGTTATTAAATATGCCCAACATAAAAATTCATATCTGAACAATTTTAGGTACAAAATGCAAGGCACAGATTGTATCACAATGATCAGAAAACACTTCCTGTGAGGAAGATTAAACTTCAGAGATGAAAAAATCTTTTTTGCTCCAAATGATTGTTTGGCGGCAATTATTGGTTATTGGGGCTGCAAATTAGATAACAGCTGTTAGTAAATACAAGATTCATTAAGGAATTAAGGCACACCTACAACTAACTATATGTACATCATTGGAGGTGGAAAACAAGTGCCTTTTTTTTTTTTTTAAACAACCCAAGGAAGGAGAATCACAGAAAATAATGTCATCTCTTCTATACAGAGTAACAACCACCCAGTGCTAATCTGGCCTCACAGTGTAAAAGTGCTGTGCTGTCTAGATTCTGTTGTAGTGAGTAATCCAGGAAGAAGAAAACTTCCTGGGCAGTGGTGGCACACGTCTTTAATCCCAGCACTTGGGAGGCAGAGGCAGGCAGATTTCTGAGTTCGAGGCCAGCCTGGTCTACAGAGTGAGTTCCAGGACAGCTGGGGCTACACAGAGAAACCCTGTCTCGAAAAACAAAAAATAAATAAATAAATAAATAAATAAGTAAATAAATAAAAAGGAGAAGAAGGAGAAGGAGGAGGAGGAGGTAGAGGAAGCTAAATTGAGAGATGGTCTTCACCAGATTGGCATCAGAAAGTCTGTGGAGAGAATTCTTTTCTTCTCTTTTCTTTCTTTCTTTTTCTTTTCTTTTCTTTTCTTTTCTTTTTTCTTTTTTTTTGAGACAGGGTTTCTCCGTATAGCCTTAGCTGTCCTGGAACTCACTCTGTAGACCAGGCTGGCCTCAAACTCAGAACTCAGAAATCCGCCTGCCTCTACCTCTCAAGTGCTGGGATTAAAGGCGTGTGCCACCACTGCCTGGAGAGAATTTTCTTGATTAATGGTTGTGGGGCAGTGGCCCTTGATTAAGCTACTAAAGGCTTTGAAGCTCTGGAGACCCTGACGGGACAGTAGGAGCTTTGCCTGCTCCCAGGTACCAGGCCCCTGTCACTAGTCGCAGCCCTCCATAGATTTGTGACCATCAGTCATGTAAGAGCCATTCCCCAAGTCCCTCCACATGTAGATGAAGCATCCCTAACGTCTCAGACCAAGACAATAGGAGAAGAGATGTGACCTGTGGTCACCTAGGCTCAAGACAGAGGTCTCCGTGCTAATGAGGTACCTAGAGGCCTGAGAGCATAGCCAATAAGCTTCCCTTCTCAGACATTCCTCCCTGCAAACAAATGGTTAATGTGGGAGGGTCCAGCCCACTTATGGACAGTGCCTCTCCTGGGCAGGCGACCCTGGGTGGTATAAGAAATTAAACTGAAGTGAGGTGGTGGTGACACACGCCTTTAATCCCAGCACTTGTGAGGCAGAGGTTGTTGGATTTCTGAGTTCAAGCCAGCCTGGTCTACAGAGTGAGTTCCAGGACAGCCAGGGCTACACAGAGAAACCCTGTCTCCAAAAAACCAAAACTAAAACCAAAGAAAACAATCAAAAAACAAAACCCACAACACTATACAAAGAAACAAACTAAAAACTGAACAAGCAGTAGGAAGCAAGCAAGAGAGCAGCATTTCCTCCACAGTTCCTGCCTCTAGAGTTCCCGCCCAGATTTCCCTTCACGGTTCCCTATAAGCTGTAAGACGAAGCAAACACTTAACGCTCCACATTGCTTTTGCTCATTGTGGTGGATTGAATATGCTTGGGCCAGGGAATGGAACTATTAGGAGGTGTGGCCTGGTTGGAGTGGGTGTAGCCTCGTTGGAGGAGGTGTGTCACTGTGAGGGTGGGCTTTGAGGCTCTTCTCCTAACCAGTCTTCTCTCATTTGTCTTTGGAACAACATCTAGAACCCTCAACTCCTCCTGCACTCTGCCTGCCTGGATGCTGCCATGCTCCCACCTTGATGATAATGGACTGAACCTCTGAACCTGTAAGCCAGCCCCAGTTAAATGTTGTCCTCATAAGAGTTGCCTTGATCATGGGGTCCGCTCACAGCAGTCAAACCTAAACCAAGACAGTCATGATCTTCATTACGGTAACAGAAAGGCAAAATGACAGGGACACAATTACCCATGTCTAAATGCTCATTGCCAATATCACTTAAGGCACACTCTTGCAGGCAAGCTGACTCCTGGCATTGGGTCATTGTGACTGACCACAGATCCTTCTCAGTCTAACACACAGGTTCTTGGCTTCTACGTATTTCCAGTTAGCTCACTAAGACCCTACCCCCTTCCATCACCAGGAGCTCTCCATTTTGGGATGCACATCCTGGGAGGACCTCTTAAGTTGTTATTCTTCAGCCAAGACTTTTTGGAGTCTAAGCTCTGGCCATCAGACTTGGAGGGGAACTGGGTACCTTTATTGTATAACACGGGAGCCCGTGGCTCCTGACACGCCTGGTCTCGCTGGCTTCCCTCTTTCTCTTCAAATTGTCTTTCCCTGAAAGCTATGTCAGCACTGTTTCCCTAAGGATAACTTACAGTTTCATCCATCAGTAAGCAAATGTTTATGTCACCCGAACCTGGAAGCTAATTTGCTTCTAACAATGATTCAGCTCAACCAAAAAGCAAAGGTTAAGGCCAGCCTTTCTCTCATAAAAACTATGGCACCCAACGGGTTGTAAAGCTGATAATATATCTGTAGACACAAACGCACATGGGGCAAACTACTTTTTTCATATAACCTATCCTGGGTTGCTGAATCTTCAATTTTTTTTTTCTTCTTCTTTCTTTTCAATGATCTCCAAAGACACAACTTAACAAGGATCTATTTTAATGGTTTAATTGTGGTGTCTAAAGAGGAAATTTTAGGGAAAAGGTAAGGTGGATTAAGAAAAGTAAAGTATATAACAGGGCAAAGTGATTCCCTTCTGGTTCATGTGAAAAAGAAAACATTAACCTGGATTGAAATATTAATGAGAAAGAGAATGAGAAAGGGCTACCGCTGAGAAAACAAATCTCAAAAGGGCTGCAGAATGGCTAAAGAGAATGTAAAGAATTCTCATGGAAGCGTTTGCACCTTATGAGGTCCATGAGGAAAACTCACAGTATTTTGTACATATTCAACCAGCCCAGAAAGATTCTAGAGTGTACAATATTTTCCTGGCAAAGGTATTCCAATAGATCTGCAAACTTTATGGCCATTCTGATTCGGATCTGTCCTTGCTTATCTCCAAAGAACGATGAGCCACACGCCTCCTCTAGGTTTCCTTGTTAGTCCACCATGTTTGTCTTCATGGAGCATTTAATCAGTTCTCAAACTGAACCCATTTCTACTGATTTCAAAATAGATTGGGCACCTACGTAAGGTTGTCTCTGTTTTTAAGCCAGTTTTAGTTCCCTAGTTCATATACAGTGGAATGAGTAGAAGGTAAGTCCTCCATATCACTGAATAGCTATTACTTAAAGAGAATTGTATCTATCCAGCCTTCATAGCTGAAGGGTAGTAGGATTAGATGGTTTATACTTCCACTGATAGTCCCACAATTCTCCGCTATCTCATGAATGCTTTGTACAAAGAGCTGAAGGAGGTCAAGGCATCTACATGACTCCAGGCTGCTCAAATACCACGTCCTGTCTTATAATCTTGTCTTTCTATCAAGCAAGCTCTCTTCCAGCTAAGCCGTGAGGGGGTGCCGAACTCACAGATGTTTGAATGGCAACCATGATGAAGAGGGAGAGGACGGAAAAGTAGATCTGCAGTCTCTTCCCACCGAAGCGCTTCCTGAGATACTCTGGCATGGTCAACACCTGCAGGGACAGACACCAACAGGAATTCTCCTGAGTCTACATCTGGTAAACACCTATGGACAATTAAGAACCTTGCATGGTATGTTGGAATAGCCAGGTGAGAATGCTGTAGTGCCATGGTCGAGTTATAGGCTGAGATGATCATGCAGACTTGGGGCAGACCATGTTACTATTCCTCCCTAACATTTATTAGAAATTGTGATCTTTGACGAATAGTTTTGCATCTCTTTTTCTTGCCTGTCACACGAGTCAGTTTTCCTCCCTCCCTTCCTTAAGATGCTCTAGCAATGTAGACTAGGATGATCTTGAACTCACAAATGTTTGGCTTGTAATTCCAGGGTTCTGGGGTTGTAAGTATAGATTGCCATGCTCAGCTCTAGTGTGGGTTTATTGTCCGTGTAGACACTGAGTACCTACAACTCCAAATGACTTATAGATATACATTTACATTGGTTTTTTTTTAATGCCGCAACATTTAAGAGCAACATTACTTGTAAGTATGTAACCACAATTTATGTGTTGTTGTGCTGGCTAGCTTTATGTTAACTCCATACAAGTTAGAATCATTTGGGAAGAGAAACAACCTCAACCAAGAAAAGGCTGCCACCAGATTGCCCTGTAGGCAAGCCTGAGTACATTTTCTTAATTAATTATTGATGTAGATGTGACCACCCCACCGTGGGCTCTGCCACTCCTGGCCCGTGGTCCTGGATGGTAGAAGAAAGCAGGCTAAAGAAAACCATGGCGAGCAAGCAAGTGAACAGCATTCCTCCATGGCCTCTGCTCCAGTTCCTGCCTTCAGGATCCTGCCCTGCCTTCCTTCAATGATGGAGCGTGCCGGGGACAAGTGGGGTGAAATGAACCCTTTCCTCCCCATGTTGTTTACGGCCATGGTGTTTTATCACAGCAACCCTAACTAAGAATTTCCCTGGAGTCACCAATAAGACTTTGGACTTTTGAGCTGCTTCTAAAATGACCTCGGACTTTAGAACTATGGCCATAGAATGAACGCGGTTTGTATTATGAGAAAGATACTCTCTTTGGGGACCAGGGACAGAATTCTATGACTTGATATTTTTTTTTTTCCTCCCAAAGTTTTCAGGAGTCAGCTTTGGTGCCTCACATGATGATATTGGGACTGGGCAATCTGTATGACTCGCAGTGCTTAGTGGGAGGGCAGGAAACAGAAGCTCCACCATCTGGTTGTATTATTCTCACAGGGGTGACTAAGGTCTTTAGAGACGGGTGGTTGTAAAGCAAGGATGAGGTCCACACTTGACCTCTCCCCCAGGTAAACCATTTCCTTCTCCATTTCTGTACTATGTTTTGATACAGGAGTGGCTAAAGCATTTTGGGTACCATGCTGATTAACCTCCATGACTGTGAGCTAAATGAACTGGTTTTCTTTATAAAGGACTCTCCTTCTGGCCTTTTGATAGATACATGAAATTCACTAAGATGTGCTCCAAAAGGCACCGAACACCCATTTCCAAAATGAGTCAGTGTTTCCCTGTTAACCCATCACTTGCCTCCTCTCTGTAATTTCTAGCCCCACCAATGGAGGATGCACACTGCCTGAACCGGAAGCGTCAGTCTTCACGTTGTTCTTATGTTTCTCTCTTCGCCTCCTTAACTTTTCAAATCTGGCATCAAGCATGCTACCTTTATCCCAGGAGAATCCATCTCTCCTTTTTTCTCCCCTCCTATAAAATCATGAAACATGATGTCTGTCTTCTTCAAAGTGTCTACCATAGGCCCATCGCTTGGGTGAGTTATCCTCTCAACCGATTTGAGCGGTGTTTCCTAAAATATGAATCCGGTCACGAACCTTGAGTTTCTGGAAGCCTGGGCCACTCATTTCCCAGGGGTGAGGGGATACATGGCCTTTACAATTGAACACCCCCTCACATGCAGACCCACCTCTATCCTCTACCACTTCCCGCAGATGCTCTCTACCTTTCAGCTGACCTCCAGATAATGCAAGGTCTCTCCTGTTGTTTAGCTTCTATGTGACTTCTCTAGCACTCTTGGGTTTGACTTTTTTCCTATCTCCAAGGGTGATGCCCCACAGGATAATGCCAGGTCATTTCTGAAGTCCTTCCAATGAGCTTCTTTCCCTTAAAGCACATGGGAGGTCCTAGATTCGGGTTCCTCTACCAGGTAAGGATGAGCACAGTGGCCATTACACAGACAGAGCCTTACAGATTTGCCATTCATCGGAGGCCACATCCTTCACTGAGCCCTTTCAAGGGAGGGATGGGGGCTTTGTCACCTGCCTATCTTTAGCAGTGGGCCATGAGAAGGTTGTGTATTGAGCTTTACTGCCAAGACGTTAGTGAAGAAAAGTAGCTGGAGATTCCTTCTGGAAGGCTTATGTGTAGGTCTGTCAATACTCACCCCAGCCTTGATGTAGATCGGGACAAACAACCACCCAAGAACCAGCACCATAAGCAGGGCCTGTAAGAGACCGAGGAGAGAAAGTAAAGTTAAAGAGCCATTGCGTGTGAGATGTAACTTATAGTATGGGAAAGACATGCTCTTCTAGAAGTGGAAGCCACACCTCACAGAGGTTAGGCAAGCACATGCCAGGCTAAAGGGGAACAGCTGAGCTGCAGCCCAAGAGTCGTACCCAAGGGGGCCATCTGAACGTGACTCTAGAGGCAAAGTGTGTGGTGCAATCAGAATCAACCTCTGGCCAAAGGGCACATCTGGAGGCTGGGCATACACTAGAGGCTCTCGTGCTACAGATGTAAAATGAGAGGAAATACGTAAGGGAAGAGCAAAGGTATTGGTGATGGTTCTTAGTCGTTCCTAAGTCCACCCAGGGATGGACTGTCTAAACTCTAACCATGATCTGACTTTCTTCTACTCTTGTGTCTTCCTCTCACCTCTAGCACCTGTATAAAAACACAATACATGAGAAAATATTGGGGGGGGGGGTAGATAGGATGAAGTTCCTGTAGCAGGTGCCACGTCCTCTCTGTTATCTATGAGGGTCCCCCATGGAAAGATCCCTACTACAGTATACACAATTCTCTCCCATTGTATTCTACACTACTGAGTTTACCCGGAAGCCCCTCACAAGGGGTAAACACTGATTTTGTATTTTATATAGTTGATGGCTAGGAATATAGGTCCAAAGAATATTGTGATTACAGTTGATCAGTGGGGAAATGATGATGGACATTGAGTCTTTTGTTTTGTTTTGTTTTTCGAGACAGGGTTTCCTTTGTATAACCCTGTCCTGGAACTCACTCTGTAGACCAGACTGGCCTCGAACTCAGAAATCAACCTGTCTCTGCCTCCCAAGCTCTGGGATTAAAGGTGTGCGCCACCACTGCTTGGCTGATGATCGTTGAGTTTTAGAGACCATGTTTTGGTCACAGGTAACTTCAGAAGCATGGTCCAGGGTCAGTAATGATGTGGTCAATGGTTTAGGGATGATGCTTAAGGGCAAAGGGGGACTAGCATAAAGATAAGCAGAAAGGAAATCAAAGAGGAGTACATCCTATACACACCTTTTGGGATATCCAGAATATGAGTTAGATTGAAATAGCTTTATGTGGGCTTTGTTTAAAGGAAAACCCTTTGGCAGCACTTACATTCCATTCCACAGCTGCAATGGCAATTCCTGAAGCCGCTCCTGTTCCAGCCAAGCCCACGAAGTGGTTGCTGCCAATGTTACTGGCAAAGAGAGAGGCGCCCATCTGAAACGCAACCAGAGATCATGGCCAGAGTTAAACGATCCAATGTAGGCTTATTGACAATAGATAGAAATTGGTGCTTTGTGTCCTAATATGTGGTCTGTTTTGGAGAAGGCCCCATGAGCTGATTAGAAGAATGTAGATTCTTTATTGCTTGGGTGGAATGTCTAGAGCCATTGCATCTAATGAAATTGGATGTCATTTCACAGCAGTTTCCAGGTGACTGGCCCACCGGTGAGAGGGCATTCTCGCATGACATAGAACGAGTCTAAATCCCTCTTCTACATGACTGCCTGAGGAATGTTACTTTAATGCTTTTGACTGAGTAACTTGCTTTAAAGCCACAAGAGTGGTAATATTTTTGGAAGATAATCATGCTTAATGGTTTTACTACTGATTGTGTTGCAACAGCCTGGTTATATTGTTGAATATTATATAGCCTATACAGTCTAATGTATTTACAATTTTGCTTATCGGATAAGCTTACTGAACACTTCCTTATGGGCACTTTGACTGTTCTGTCAGTGGTCTATGAAATGAACCTATCTTTAGCCAAAGCTGCTAGTGCTCTTATCAGACTTTGCAATTTAAATCAGCCTTTTTTTTATTAGATGTTTTCTTTATTTACAATATCTCCTTTAATTTAAATCAGTCTTAAGGACTTCATACTCCAGAATGAGGGGCTTCTTCTCCAACCTTGGTCATAAACCATTCTTTCCCTTTATCTCCCTCTATTTAGTTCTGTCAGCTGTTCTTAAGACTGAAAGGTTGGGGCTAGAGAGATGGTTCAGTGCTTAAGAGCACTGACTGCTCTTCCAGAGGTCCTGAGATCAATTCCCAACAACCCACATGGTGGCCCACAACCATCGGTAATGGGATCTAATACCCTCTTCTGGTGTGTCTGAAGACAACTACAGTGTACTCATATACATAAAATAAAAATAAATCTTAAAAAAAAGAAAGAAGACTCAAAAGTCAAGACAGATCTTGTCCAGTACAGAAAACCACAACTGATCAAAATACAGAGTTGTAGAGCCCAGGGCCGAGTGATCCATCTATAACACAACCCTTGCCGCTAAAGCTTGAGGATGCATGCTGAAGAAGGATTGGAAAGATTGTAAGAGCCAGAGGAATAGGACATTTTCTGTTAGTATATATCATAGAGACATGTCAGAGAACCTATACCCGTGGAATCTCATCAAGACGGCGTCCTGAATATGATCTGAGTAAGGGCAACATCAGTAGACATGGTATTGTGAAAGGAGGAAATCTCATGGAGCCTCAATCCTGGATGAAGAACGACAGGCAACTGAGGGATGTGGAGATCTGGAGAGAGAGTCCTCTGCATTGAAAACCATACCGACTGGCCATCCAATTACAAACAGCCAGCTCTGAAAGCATCCGTATATGGAACTCTCTATAGTCTGAGCAGGTTTGATTAATGTAATTAAGATCGCACGCACGCGCGCGCGCGCACACACACACACACACACACACACACACACACACACACACACGCACACATGCACGCACCCCATTCATCTCCAGCCATCTCTGCCCCACTTACCGGCCACCAGGTCATGTCCCGGCCAGCCAGGAAGAAGCCTCCAACAGTGCCTCGGTTGCTTCTCACCATTGCCTGAGTAGGAAGAAAAGAGGTGGGGGGTGGGGGGTGGGGTGGAATTAAAGGGCAGCACACCTCAGCCCTGCAGCCACACCGGCCAGGGTGTGAGCAGGAGTGAGTTTCCAGTGCTCTTCCAGGAGACACACTCTCTAGGGTCTGCGGCCTGGACCGGTTTTCAGTGGGGTTCAAGGACCAGGAGGGGTTTAAGAGACCCTTCCTCTCTGAAAAGCAGCTGTTTGCTGTCAGGTGTAGAAATGATAAGAGATGTGCTGTGCTGGGCTGGGTGAAAATTTGCAGCACAGAATTCGATACCAGAAACGAATGGAGAGAACACAAGTGATTTAGGTGACCGACTCACCAAGTCAGGAATTCAAACCTTAAAGGGACTATGTCTGTTATTCCCGGTCCTCCCTCTATTCAAATAATTAATTGTGTTGTCTTAGGAATGAGCCCACTTACCACTACTGCCTACCAGAAAACGATCCAGATAGAAAGACAGTGACATCAGTAACAACCCATCACTGTCTCAATTTACCATGATATACCTCCTCCACCCTAAGACACTGTCCCCCAAGCCCAGTGCCCACTCAAAAGCCAGCGTGGTTCCCACATACCCACAGCCCCACAGCTAGCACCACTATGAAGTAGATAACGATGACAGAGATGTCAGCAGCATTCTGAATGCGAGCTGACATTACAGGAGGCTCCTCAGTCCCAGGCGTGGTGCTGGGACTTAAGGTGCTAGCCATGGCTTCAGGAGGTTCTGGTCCCTTCCTAAGGATGCCTCCTCCTGTCTTTATGTAGGCACTGGATTAATGATCAACCCTCAGGCAAGTGGAGCAAGGTATCAGGACTGATCCTGGATGCATGGACCTTAAACCTCTGTGTGTGTTTCCAAGCTCTAGGACCTTGGCCCTCTGTTGGTCATGCTCTGGGTAGTGTGTAAGAGTAAGGGATAAAAATCAGAAATGGGGTGGAAATTGGAAGTGGTGGGCAGAGTGCTCATTGATGGGAAGGACAGCACCTTCAAGCCTGGACAGGTTCAGCTGCAGACTCGGGAGAGAGTAAGAGAGTGAGGGGAAGGTGCAAAGAGCAGAACAGAGGGGGCATTGGGCAAAGAAAGGCTCCTTCTAAAACATGTAGTGTTCTCTATGGCAAAAAAGTTATCTCTTGAAAATAAGGTTAATTCTTTATTTATTTCAAGGTCTCCAAAGTACTATATTTCTCTGGGACTTACAATTTGAATGACATTTATAGGATAGTTCAAGACCATGGTGTTGTGGGATTCCGATCAGAGAAATGGGACTTCAATGCACACCTTTTAAGTATGCTGGCGCATTCATTGGGCAGGTCCCATGCTCAAAAGAAGCAGAGGCTGTAATAGGGCTTTTTAACTGTCACTTTGCTATGTTACCTTTCCATACATGATAACATAATTTCATTAGTTATTTTTATATCTTGACTTTTTATTTTTATTTTTTTATTTTTTAAAAACTTATTTATTGTATGTCTGTCAATGAGTACACTGTCACTGTCTTCAGACACACCAGAAGGGGGCCTTGGATCTCATTATAGATGGTTGTGAGCCACCATGTGGTTGCTGGGAATTGAACTCAGGACCTCTGGAAGAACAGCCAGTGCTCTTAACTGATGAGCCATCTCTTCAGTCCTCATTAGTTATTTTTTTTTTTTAAAAAACATTTATTTATTTATTTTATGTGTATGACTACACTGTAACTGTACAGATGGCCGTGAGCCATCATGTGGCTGCTAGGAATTGAACTCAGAACGGCCCCGCCCACTCTGGCTCCCCTCACTCCAGCTCCACTCGCTCCAGCCCTGCTCTCTGTCTACACTGTAACTGTCTTCAGACACACCAGAAGAGGGTGTCAGATCTCATTACGGGTGGTGGTGAGCCACCATGTGGTTGCTGGGATTTGAACTCAGGACCTTCAGAAGAGCAGTCAGTGCTCTTACCCGCTGAGCCATCTCGCCAGCCCCCTCATTAGTTATTTTTAAGCCCCAGTGTATGATTCTTAAAAAAAAAAAAAAAAATGGCCTGGATGTAGAGGAAGCGAGGGCTATTGGGCAATTTAGCAAGGTCTGACATAAGCATTTTGGCAGAGACGGAGAGTCATAGCAACTGCGTTTTTCCTTCCTTCCAGGTCTCTGGAAAGGCTTACTAAACAAGGTGGAGGAGGTTTACAAAAAAGATGGGGTCATCTATAGACATTGTTCAGTCTGTATGGCCATTTCCTAGTTTTTTTTTTTTTTCCTTTGCTGTCCAAGGAGCCCCATTACGGTCCTTTCTTTGATGGTCCAGGAGCATCATCCTGACTTGGGGGTTATTGCTTTTACAGCATCTTCCCATGAGTGTCTTGTTTCAACAAAGGCCTCAATAAGGCTGAACACAGACCTCTGGACCAAGGGAACCACACAGGGAAGAGTCAAACCAGCCGCTAATCTTAAAAGCATGACACTTTTCAGAATCTTGAGTCTTCCACAAGTTGAAAACCATCCTCCAAATGATCTTACCGGGCTCTAACCCTTCCAAGCCTGAAGCAGCCAAGCCTGAAGCAGCCAAACCTTTTTTTTTTTTTTTTTAATTTATTTATTATAAGTAAGTACACTGTAGCTGTCTTCAGACACTTCTGAATAGGGAGTCAGATCTTGTTACGGGTGGTTGTGAGCCACCATGTGTTGCTGGGATTTGAACTCAGGGCTTTCGGAGGAGCAGTCGGTGCCCTTACCCGCTGAGCCATCTCACCAGCCCCCAAATAAAGCTTTTTTAAAAAAGGTTTGGAGCTGGAGAGATGCCTCAGTGGTTAAGTGCACCAACTGCTCTTCCGAAGGTCCTGAGTTCAAATCCCAGCAACCACATGGTGGCTCACAACCACCCGTAATGAGATCTGACGCCATCTTCTGATGTGTCTGAAGACAGCTACAGTGTACTTAAGTATAATAATAAATAAATCTTTGGGCTGGAGCAACCAGGAATTGAGCAAGCAGGGTCTACCAGAGCGAGCGGGGAGACTGGAGCAAGCGAGATTGACTGGAGTGAGCAGAGGTCCTAAAAGTCAATTCCCAACAACCAGATGAAGACACATAATTATCTGTACAGTGACAGTGTACTCATATGCATAAAATAAATAAATAAATAAAGCTTTATTTATTTAATGTATATAAGCACACTGTTGCTGTCTTTAGACACACCCGAAGAGGGCATTGGATCCCATTATAGATGGTTGTGAGCCACCATGTGGTTGCTGGGAATTGAACTTAGGACCTCTGGGAGAGCAGCCAGTATGGCTTTCTTAACCACTGAGCCATCTCTCCAGCCCCAAAACTTTTAAAATTTGGTCTATGATTTATTCTATAACTTTTTTTTCCATTATGGCGAGCAGCTGTTGCTTAAGTTTCATTGATGGCTATGTAGGCATCAGAAGATAGTATTGGTTGTCTGGGTTAATGACATGGGCCGAGGAAATAAGGATCCTCTCCTAAGAGAGCTCGGGACTTCTATTCATTTTTCAAGACAGATTTGTTGGACTTGTGTGCGTGCATGTGTGTGTGTGTGTTTGTAGTTGACTACATATGTTGAATATATGTATATATTTGAATATATATATATATTCAAAGCATATACACTTAAATCACACATACATACATGCATACATACATACATACATAGCATATATGTGTTGGAGCACAAATGTCCTTGTACTCACAGATAAGCACCAGAAGAGCCATGAATGTTATACATACAGGGTTGTCTCTTCAACGAGACATGTAACCTGCTTTTCTATCCACAAGGTTGTGGGAATGGAGGTGGTTAATAGCCTGGTCATCTTTAATATCTACAGGGCCAGACCATAACAAACTCCCACAAGTAGGACTGGAGATGGCTAGTGGTCTAGATGAACTTTGCATTGTCTGTTTGGTCAGGGGCTCCCCCAAGCTCCCAAACCGGTACAGAGGTGGCTGATAGCCCAAAAGACCTCCCCACGGTCAGTGTGACTGAGACCACACCAGATCGTCCCCTCAGCCCTTAAGATAATGCATGTAGAGATAGGCTTATCTCTAGAATCCATCTTCTTGGGAAAAGTAACAGGTACTTTGAGAAGAGTGCATGTTCAATGCAGTTAGGCCTCCTTGTTCAAGGGGGATCGTGTTACATCAGGAAACGTTTTTGCAAGTTATACCATACTTAAATATATCTAAAATAAGCTGTCCAGGGTCACACTGTAGCAATTTGAACCAACGCAGGCTACTGAATCATGTTGAACTAGATCTTCTATTTGCCACATGTGGATCATTACTCTGTTGGCCCTGGCATTTGGAGAGACCCCTACATACATATATAAACATATATAAAGCATATATATGACATATAGAAACCCTTCCCTAGCTAGAGAGAGGAGTGTGGTGACATTCTGACCTAACTGAGTGAAAGCAGACAGCCTGGGAAATCACAAGAGGGGACCGATCCGGGCAGTGGTGGCGCACACCTTTAATCCCAGCACTTGGGAGGCAGAGGCAGGTGGATTTCTGAGTTCGAGGCCAGCCTGGTCTACAGAGTGAGTACCAGGACAGCCAGGGCTATCCAGAGAAATCCTGTCTCGAAAAACCAAAAATAAAAAATAAAAAAATAAAAAGAGGGGACCGATTGGTAGTGACATACAAAGGTTACACTTCCTAGCCAAAAAATATAGAAGCATACTAAAGGAAAACTTTTATCACAAGTGCCAACATCAGGGGGCATTCTCTGCCAGTGCTATGGTAAGGGCAGCATCCAGGTAGCCATGGCGATGGAGGAGCTGAGAGTTCTCCATCTTCATCCAAAGGCAGCCAGGAGCAGACTGTTTTCAGGCAGCTGGGAGGAGGGCACAGTAAGAGATGAAGGCAAGCAGTGACAGTGCACTGGAACCGGAGAAATGACAGGTAAAATGGCTCATATGGTGATCTGAATAGTCTGACCCCCATAGATTCATGCTTTTCAATGGGTTTCCATGATTAGGACATGTGGCTTTCTTGGGGTAGGTGTGGCCTTGTTGAAGGAATTATGTCACTGCATAGGCGGGCTTTTAAGTCCCATGCTCAGGCTCCACAAGTCACACCCAGTGAGGATTCAGAGCCTCCTCCTGGCTGCCTTCAGATGAAGATGTAGAACTCTCAGCTCCTCCTGCACCATATCTGCCTGGATGCTGCCATGCTGCCCTCCATGATGAGAATGGACTGAACCTGTGAAAGTGTAAGCCAGCCCAGATTAAATGTTGTCCTTTATAAGAGTTGCCTTGGTCATGGTGCCTCTTCACAGCCATGAAACCCTAGTGAAGACAGTTTAGCTACTCAGTAGGTGGTTGATGCACGCTGATGCAGCCTGCGTCCCGGTCAGCTTCCAGAGTTTCTAGGGAAAGGATGTAGAAGTCTTCTGCATCCACTTTAAGTCCTCAAGGACATCTAACGGGTTGGGTCTTTGTTTACCATCGTTTGATACCCAGCCATCTGTTTGAATATGCTTAGCCCAGAAAATGGCACTATGAGGAGGTCTGGCCTTGTTGGAGGAAGTGTGTCATTGTGGGGGTGGGCTTTGGGACCCTCCTCCTAGCTGCTTGAAAACAATCTGCTCCTGGCTTCCTTTAGATGAAGATGTAGAATTCTTGACTCCTCCTGCACCATGTCTGCCTGGACGCTGCCATGCTTCCTGCATTGATGATAATGGATGGAAACTCTGAGCCTGTAAGCCAGCCACAGTGAAATATCCTTTATAAGAGTTCTTGGTTGTTGTGTTTCTTCACAGCACTGGAAACCCTAACTAAGACACCATCTCTGAGGAAGACCTAATGTAGCCATAGAAGATTTAAAAGCTCTATTCTGAGTTTTTCATTCTATATTTACTTCTTCCCCAATTGGGACTCAAGCCTTGCCTTGACTGTCTCACAAAAACTGTTAGTCTCTAACAGTATGAGAAACATATGTGTGTGTGTGTGTATACACATATATGTATATATTTGAATATGTGCATATATATAATGTATATGATGTATATGTGTTGTGTGTATATGTACATGCTTGGAAACACACACAGAGGTTTAAGGTCCATGCATCCAGGATCAGCCCTGACACCTTGCTCCATGTGCCTGAGGGTTGATCATTAATCCAGTGCCTACATAAAGACAGGAGGAGGTATCCTTAGGAAGGGACCAGAACCTCCTGAAGCCATGGCTAGCACCTTAAGTCCCAGCACCACGCCTGGGACTGAGGAGCCTCCTGTAATGTCAGCTCGCATTCAGAATGCTGCTGACATCTCTGTTATCGTCATCTACTTCATAGTGGTGCTAGCTGTGGGGCTGTGGGTATGTGGGAACCACGCTGGCTTTCCTGTGGGCACCGGGCTTGGGGGACAGTGTCTTAGGGTGGAGGAGTTATATCATGGTAAGCTGAGACAGTGATGGGTTGTTACTGATGTCACTGTCTTTCTATCTGGATCGTTTTCTTGTAGGTGGTAGTGCCAAGTGGACTCATTCCTAAGGCGAGAATGCATCTTCACCAACAGGCAGCTCATTGGGATAAATTAAGCAGGGAAACTCTACAGCTGAATGACTTTAATAATTCGTCTATCCATAGAGCAGTCCACTCAAACAGCAGCCCACGAGACTTCTTCCACTTTTTTTTTTTTTTTTTT
>NW_022196909.1:40774054-40796734 GCF_008632895.1 Mastomys coucha
TGGCCTCGAACTCAGAAATCCGCCTGCCTCTGCCTCCCAAGTGCTGGGATTAAAAGCATGCACCACCATTGCCCGGCAGGACTTCTTCCAAAACAGATCACAATGTAAAGAGACAGACAAGCCTTACCACAAACTCTTAGGCAGTTCAAGAGAATCCCAGAAATTTCATGACCTAAAAGAAATGGACGAATTCCAGACAGGTACAATCCACCAAAGCTAAAAACAAGATGAAATAAATCATTTAGGCAGACATATGATTGCTGAAGTTAGGTGTTAAACTGGTATGAATAAAAATTCAGATCCTACGAGAATAAACAGTCAGCGGGCTAGTGACGTCTTTAGGACTAGTGAAGTAGAAAAAAATGTTTTAATGATTGTATGGTAAATTTTTCTTAGCGTTTTTGTAAAAAAAAAAAAGGTGTTTTGCTTTAAATTTTTAAAATTTATTTTATATATGCGAATACACCATTGCTCTCTTCAGATACGCCAGAAGAGGGCACCAGATCCCATTACAGATGGTTGTGAGCCACCAGGTGGTTGTTGGGAATTGAACTCTGGACCTCTGGAAGAGCAGTCGGTGCTCTTAACCGCTGAGGGTCTCTGGAGCTAACTCCTAGGCTTGTCTCAGCCTCAGTTTTCCTGGCTATCCTAGTCTCCTAGTAGCTATGCACTGGTGTACTTGGCAGAGCAAACTGTTGTTGGTTTTGGTGAACTAAGGTCTTAGTGTGCAGCAGAGGCTAGCTTTGAACTTGCGATCCTCTTACTTCTAACCTCTACCTGCTAAGTTGGCAACATGTGCTGCGCCCTTACCCCCATCCTGCCGGGTAATTGTTTTATCCTGTGTATGTGTGTGGTGCTGGTATGTGTGGATGCATTGTCGGCATGTGTGTGGTTATGAAGTTGTGCGATTGTATGGGTATACCCGCATGTGGGAGCCTAAAGTTCACATTGGCTGATTTCCTGGCTAGTCTCCACTTCATTGATTTAGACGAGTTCTTCCCCTATCCCCAGAGGTGACCAGTTCAAGCTAGACACAGAGTGACCCAGAAAGTCTGGGTTTCCACCTTGGAGTTCTGAGAATCCAGGTGGCTGACACCACTGCCTGAGTGTACTGGGTTCTGAACTCTTATGTATGGTCCTCACCCTTGCACCAAAAGCACTTTATCCCCTGAGTCTCTGTAAAGCATTTTTTAATATTTACTTCTTTATTTATTTTATGTGTATGAGTACACTGTAGCTGTACAGATGGCCATGAGCCATCATGTGGCTGCTGGGAATTGAACTCAGGACCTCTGCTTGCTCTGGCCCCTCTCGCTCTGGCATAATTCACTGTAGCTGTCTTCAGACACACCAGAAGAGGGCGCCAGATCTCATCACAGATGGTTATGAGCCACCATGTGGTTGCTGGGATTTGAACTCATGACCTTCAGAAGAGCAGTCAGTGCTCTTACCCACCGAGCCATCTCACCAGCCCTGTAAAGCATTTTTTAAAGACAACCAGCAGAGGGCATTTTTCACTGAAATTCAATGATAACACTCTTTGAAAACTTCAGCTTTCCTTCTGCCTCAGATGTATTGTCTCTTGGACAATAAACCAAAAGAACTATTCTAAAATCAAACACGCGCGCGCAGCCACGCACACCTGTGCACGCACGCATGCACACTCACACAATTTCAGACTGTGAACTTCAGTTACTGGAATCCAGTTCTAAGAAGTGATTGAAACATGGCATCCTTGAGGGTTGCCCTGGTGCTGTTGGTATTCTGATGTTAATTCTGCCTCCTCGAGAGAGGCTGCTCTGATGAGGAGACAGGAGTGGATCATGTACTCAGATGACCTCATGCGAACCTTCTTCCCATTTTAACTCAATTAAAGGCTAGAACCTGTGATTGGGCAAAGGAAGGGGAAAGGCTGGAGGTTTTAGAGAGTAGGGGAGGAGTAGGGAGAGAGGTTGAAGGAAGAGGAGGTGGGGAGAAGATGGAGTAGAAGAAGAAGCCGAAACTAGCAAGGGATCTCATAGCTGGGGAAGAGAGCAGGGTAGTGGTAAACCTGCCCCATCTAGGCATACAGCTTAGAAATCTTAAAATCCTGTGTGTTTTTGCACAGACTTATTGGGGTTGGAGATTTACTGCAACATGGTATGTCACCTATTATCAATAACTCTACTTTGGATCTTTTAACTCCAGCCATACTCTGTTTTTGCATTTCAGACGAGTGTCTTTCTCTTTGCCAGTAATATCAGCAGCAACCACTCTGTGGGCTTGGCTGGCTCCGGAGCAGCTTCAGCAATCGAGACAGCAGCAGTGGAATGGAATGTAAGCGGTGTCAAAGGTTTTCCCAGGATCCATTTTCACTTTTCCTTGGATCCAAAGAACTCTAACTTTTCTTGCCCCTTCCTGGATCCTGTATTTCTAGACAGCAGCTGTATAAAATGCAAAGGCAACGGTCTCCTTTTTGAGAAGCTTATATTCTGATAGAAGGAAAAAATGAACTCCGTAGTACAGAATACATCAGGAGAAGATCGTGTATAGTGTAGTGAGGGATACCTGGGGAGGTCACTGCTCACAGATAACGGAGAGGACTTGGCACATGGTACAGGAACTTGTTCTTATCTCCTCTCCTTCACAATGTTTTCATGTGCAGAGTGCTTACAGGTAGGAGGAAGACACGAGTGTAGAAGAAAGTCAGATCACGGCCAGAGTTTGGACAGTCCATCCCTGGGTGGACTTAGGGACGACTAAGAACCATCACCAATACCTTTGCTCTTCCCTTACGTATTTCCTCTCATTCTACATCAGTAGCACGAGAGCCTCTGGTGTATGCCCAGCCTCCAGATGTGCCCTTTGGCCAGAGGTTGATTCTGATAGCACCACACACTTTGCCTCTAGAGTCATGTTCAGATGGCCCCCTTGGGTGCGACTCTTGGGCTGCAGCTCAGCTGGTCCCCTTTAGCCTGGCATGTGCTTGCCTAACCTCTGTGAGGTGTGGCTTCCACCTCTAGAAGATAAGGAAACTGCCTAAAGTAGCCGTCATCGCTGGCTGTTGAAGCTACGTAGTCATACCCGTCAAGAACCTGCAAACACACATGTTTATATTTGGTCATGGTTTTGCTATTGTGTTGTCTGGGGAGTCACGAATTAGCCTCCCCACCAAGAATCTTCATATAGCTTGAAATTTCCTTTTGATTGCTTCACCTGTTCAAGAATATCGTGCTCACTGCCTGCCATCCAAGGGCAAAACTTTGTGATAAAAATCAGATGCTTTTCCAGTGGCCCAAGGAGGTCCAGTCTGCCATGTTGTGTGACAATCTTTTATCTCACGTCTTGGGTCACATCCTATGTCTCAGAAAGCGTTGGCCTCTGGTTCATAAACTCAGAGGAAAGGATGTGGTAGTTGTCCAAAGATCTCAACTGTTTCAGTGGGACGAGATTTAACAAAATGGGTTCTTACTGCTGTTTTTCTACTCCATGGTCCACGCCCCTCTCTTTCAGCTGGCCTCCAGATAATGCAAGGTCTCTCGTGATGTTTAGCTTCTGTGTGGTTTCAATAGATCCCAACACCGTCGTGTGAGGCACCAAAGCTGAACCTCGTGAAACCTTTGGGAGGTGAATCAAGTCATAGAATTCTGTCTGTGGTCTCCGAAGAGCGTGTCTTTCCCATACTATCAAACACACTTGTTCTATGGCAGTAGTTCTGAAGTTGAAGGTCATTTTAGAAGCAGCTCAAAGGTCCAAGTCCAAAGTCTTGTCTGACACATGGGGAAAACTTAGCTGTGAGACTGTAAAGTGAGAAACAAAAGGAAATAAAAATGTATCTGTCGTCGAGATGAAATAGCGATTCAGGTATAGGATAAATACATGCATTTCAAGATGGAAAAACAGGCCTACCTAAAGACGTTGACATTTCCCGTCAATAAGACATCCCATCAGAACATTAAATCTTTCTTTTCCAGATGGAGTAATAGACTTTTAGTGTGTTTTATTCATTTAAGTGTATAATTCTTTAATTTTTTGTTTAGAAATCTTTTCATACAATATATTATACTTTCCCCTCTTCTAACCACTACCAGATTCTCTCTCTATTACTGCCCTGCATGATTTTTTTTTAAAGATTTATTTTATTTATTTTATGTGTATGAGTGAGTACACTGTAGCAGTACAGATGGCCGTGAGCTATCATGTGTATGGCTGCTGGGAATTGAACTCAGGATCTCTGCAGCAGAAGCGGGCGTCAGATATCATTACGGGTGGTTGTGAGCCACCGTGTGGTTGCTGGGATCCGAACTCAGGACCTTCGGAAGAGCAGTCAGTGCTCTTACCCGCTGAGCCATCTTGCCAGCCCCCCTTCATGATTTTTATCTCTCTAAAAAGGAAAAGTAAGGAAGAAAAAATATATACAAAAATAAACCAAAACAACAACAACAACAAAACTCAAACAAGCAAAACCCATGGAATTCATCTTGTATTTGCCAGCTACCTCTGAGCATGAAGCTTGCCCTGCACTGTGGTTGATAGACCCTGTGATATTCAATTGGAAAAAAATAACTTTCTTTTTCTTAGCAGTTATCTGTTATTGGATTTGTGCAGGTCATCTGCACATTGTCACAATGTCTGTGAGTTCACATGTTCCTCAGCCATGTTTGGCTGGAAAATGTTAGACTGGCTCAGCATTTCTGGTTCTTACAATATTTCTGTGTAGATCTGCATAGATAACTATTTTAGCTGCTACTGCATTGCTCTGAAAAGACACTGTGACCAAGGTCATTCTTACAAAAGAAAACCAGTTTCAGAGGTTTAAACTATTACCATAATGGCAGGGAACATGTGGGCTGGGCAGACAAATGTGGTGCTGGAATAGTACCTAAGAGAGCATTTCAATCTGTAGTTTGGATGAGATTCTGGGCCTGGTATGAGCTTTAGGACCTTAGAGCCCATCCACAGTGACACACTTCTCCAACAAGGCCTCACTTCCTAATCTTTTCAATCCCTTCAAATAGTATCACCTCCTGGTGACTAATCATTCAAATATATAAGTGTATGAGGGCCATTTTTATTCGAACAACTATAATCACTGACCTTTGAGGGGAGGGATATGACAAAGACATCCCACTTAGTGCTAAGTGCTTCAAGTCTTATCCTCTGAACATGGATCAATTGTGGATCTAACGGCCATCTACTACAAGAAGAAGCTTATCTGGTAGGGCTAAGTGGTATAGTCGGCTATGGATGTAGCATATGCCATTAGGAGACATTTTATTGCTTTGTTCATTCTGTAGGCTTATAGTAGGGGGCTTACCTGTATGGCTCATGAGCTATCTTGTTTCAGGTTCTTGGCATCATTGACAGTGTCCAGTATGGATCCTATCTCTTGGAGCAGATCTTAAATCCAATCCAACATTGGTGGGTTAGTCCCAGGACATTTGTGCTACTATATCCATAGATATATCTTGCAGGAAGGTCACTATTGTAGTTTATGAGATTTGTAGGTGGGCAAAATTGGTGATTACTTTTCCTTTAATGAACCTAGTGTTGTGATGTTTTGGATATGCTTGGCCCAAGGAGTGGCACTATTAGGAACTGTGGTCTTGTTGGAGTGGGTGTGGCCTTGTTGGAGTAGGTGTGGTCTTGTTGGAGTGGGTGTGGCCTTGTTGGAGTAGGTGTGGTCTTGTTGGAGTAGGTGTGGTCTTGTTGGAGTAGGTGTGACCTTGTTGGAGTAGATGTGGTCTTGTTGGAGTAGGTGTGGTCTTGTTGGAGTAGGTGTGACCTTGTTGGAGTAGGTGTGGTCTTGTTGGAGGAGGTGAGGCCTTGTTGGAGTAGGTGTGGTCTTTTTGGAGTAGGTGTGGTCTTGTTGGAGTAGGTGTGACCTTGTTGGAGTAGGTGTGGTCTTGTTGGAGGAAGTGTGTCACTGTGGGGGTGGGCTTTGAAGGACCTTCCTCCTAACTGCCTGGAAGTCAATCTTCTCCTAGTGGCCTTCAGATGAAGATGTAGAACTCTCAGCTCTGGACACTGCCATGCTCCTACCTTGATGATAATGGACCGAACTTCTGAAACTGTAAGCCAGCCCCAATTAAACGTTGTCCTTTATAAGAGTTGCCTTGGTCATGGTGTCTGTTCCTAGCAATGGAAACCCTAACTAAGACAAGCATCCTTCCCTGTCTCCTCTAATTAGTTTTGGTTTAAATCTATTTTTTTTTCCTTATACTAAAATAGCTATATCTGATTGCTTCTCAGTTCCATTTGCTTTCAATAACATTTGTTAGACTTTTGCCCTAAGGGGCTTTTTCTGTTCTTGATGATTATTTATGTTTCTTAGAGGGAGCAGAAAGATGGATCCTGTTCCCTAATCCAATCTGTTAGTCTATGTCTACTAACATGAGACAGTTAATATTGAGAGTTACTATTCATCATTTTATAACTCTTGTTACGTTGTTCCTAGTGTTGTGATTTTTTAAAAGCCTCTTTTGGTTAGTGATCCTGGGGTTATTTATTCCTCGTGTCCTCTTCAGTGTAGGTAGCCTTCTTTTCAGGCTTGACTGTCCCCTTCTATTGTTTTTTGTGGAGCTGTGTTTTTCTTTTTTTGATTTAACACTTTATCTGACCGAGCTCCTCATTTCTTCTGCCTTGTATCCAACATCTAACACTTTATCTCCCACTCATTCCGTCTGTTGAATGAGACTTTCCTCTGAGATTCATGCTTGACTTTCCTGAGTCTTTCATTTTGAGGCTTTATTTCCAGCTTGTCTTTTCTTTAGTAAGTCTGTTTCTACGTCTTGAGCTATTTTTTATTATTTCATCCAAATGGTTGGGTTTTCACGGTCTTCATCCGGCATTTGTTCATATCCTGGGTTGGGGCCTTGAAGAGATTCATGATTGCTGTCTTGAGTCCATGGCCCTGTGCTTCCAGCTAGATTGCTTTTCTCAAGTAATTTTACAATAGCGGTGCTGGCTTCTGGATAATGGACTGAACCTCTGAATCTGTAGGCCAGTCCTAGTTAAATGTCCTTATAAGAGTTGCCTTGGTCATGGTTTCTGTTCACAGAAGTAAAACCCTAAGGCACTGTATATATGTAAATATGTATTGTGGTTTTAGGGTAAGGTGACTGAGAAATGTTAACAAGGAAAGACAGAATACAGAGCAAAGGACACATGAGCCATGAAATGGGATATAAAACTTATTATTTTGTAGTTTCAATTGTTATAGAACTCTGTGTGTGTGTGTGTGTGTGTGTGTGTGTGTGTGTATGATGGATAATTGAATTAGAATGTAATTGATAGTGAAAGTGAAAATAAAACAGTAAGAACAGTTCAATCACTTCAGAATGGCCATGATAACTATACATAAATTTCACTGATATGTATAGAGTTTGGTACTGGGCGAATGCTATTTAAGTGACTAATTGAGTTGTCTGATTTATTTTAACCTGTGAATTCATTAAAGTAATTTCATTAAACAAAAATAATGTTTTTAAAAATCTTTTTATTGGTTCTTTGTGAATTGCCTATCATGTACCCTAATCCTACTCCCCATTCCTTCATATCCACCATCCACCCTTGTAACCTCCTCCTAAAAGGAAACAAAATAAAAATAAATTACATACATATATGTATATATACTAAAATAGAATGAAACAAAACAAAAACCCATTTCACCATGGAAGCTGTGGTGTGTCACACAGTATACCCTTTGGTCCAAACAGCTGTTCTTGCAAATATTTATTGCAATAAGTCATTCATTAGCCTGACCTGAGGCCTTTGGCTTCTACTACACTATCAATACTGTATCCTCACTGAGATTCTTCTCAGGTATTCTGGTTTTGCCCTGTGTCGTGAAGATTCTGCAACTTTGGGTCTGCAAGACTAGCCCCTTCATACACTCTTGCAGTTTATAGGTGGGTTAAATGCTGGGGTGGGCCAACTCAGAGTCCTGGATCTGGGCCTGGGTGGAAGCTCAGCCTTAGAGCTCTCCTGCACCCTTGCTACCAGAGCCAGCTCTCCTGCTCTCTGGGCCACCTCATCACCTGCTGCAGGTGGTGAGGTGCATCAGGGAGGGGCATCTCCTGCACCCATGCCATCATGCACAGAAAAGATGGAGGGCAGTCCCAGCTTTCTTCTGCTCTCACTCTCAGGTCTGGGTCACCCACACCCCTGCCACAGGGTCAGATCAACTGAACTGCCTGCTCTCCAAAGTGCTGCAGCCAGTGAGGGTCAGGGCCAGCTCTCCCACTTTAATACCTGACCTCTGATGGTAGGAGGAAGGAGGCAGGAAGAGCATCTCTCCTGTGCCCACGCCACCAGCACAGCAGGCATGGGGCAGGTTCAGCTCTCCAGAGTGCTGCAGCTGGTGAGGAGTCAGGCTACATCTCCTGTAGTTATGCCACCAGAGCCAGCTCTCTCATGCTGCCCAGGCAAAGGGTATGTCCAGCTTTCCTGAATGTGGTGGCTGGCAAGGGGCGGGGACAGCTCTCCTGCTGCAGGCAAGGGGCTGGGGCAGCTCAGCACAGTGCTTGGATGTCAACATGGCCTCAGGTAGCAACCCAGACCAGGGACATCGGCATGGCCTTTGGTGGTACCTTGGGCCATCGATACGACATAGATCCCAGTTGCAGCAGGGTCATGGACCCAAACACGACCCTCAGCACCAGCCTGATCCAGGATGTCAGCATGGTCTCAGGAGGTTGTGCAGGTTTCTTATATCCACCTGTTCCTCGCTGCCATTGAGTCTCCAGGTCCACCTTTCTCCACAGTGTATAAACCCTTGGCTTCATTTTTTTCTCTCTCATCTCCCTACTGAATACTCACTCTATCTTTCCTATCTCTCCATCACATACTTGCTCAGCATAACGGTGCCTGCCACAGGGCTGTGGTGGGTGTGTGGGTATCTTTCTTCTAAAAAAGAAACAATGTGAAACAACTCTTTGCTTTGAGTACTCTGTGAAAGTCTGTCGTGGACGATCCCATAGGCATGCACGGACCATCTGCTCACCGTAATGGTACCTTCCACAGGCTGGGGTGGGTGCATGGGTGTCTTCTAAAAAAGAAACAATGTTAAATAACTCTTTGCTTTGAGTACTCTGTGAAAGTCTATCCCGGACAATCCCAAAGGCATGCGCAGCCCATTGGGGAAAGTACTGAAGACATGACCACGCTCATAGGATGTTCTCAAGTACCTTCACTGCAATGAGTGCTGTGAGCATGCGTACTGCAATGGAGTGCTGTGGGCATGCGTACTGCAATGGAGTGCTTGTGAGCATGCGTACTGCAATGGAGTGTTTCTGAGCATGCGTTGTTTGAAATTTTCACACATTCTGATGCCTTTCTAGCATTTGCTGAAGTCGGAGGCTATGAGAACTTTACCGAGAGGCACACGAGAGCTATCCCCTCTGTAGTGGAGGGGGACAACCTGACCATTAGCTCCAGGAGCTACACTCCTCAGTCCGACTCCTTCCACATCTTCCGAGACTCTGTCACTGGAGACATTCCATGGCCAGGACTGATATTTGGAATGACCATTTTAGCCATCTGGTATTGGTGTGCAGATGAGGTGAGGGTGAACATTTGCACGTGTGATTGTGCTTATTTTTATTTTTCTTGTTTGATGTAAAAGCATCTAGCTTTTTCTGTTTTGTACACATAAACAATATTTAAAGTGTCAGACACTTTTCTATGTCTTGTCTTGTAGAAAATAGATGTTTTGGTCCCTCCTCATCACACTATGCCCCCCACTTCCAGAGAAATACAGTCAGCTCTTTCACTTTAAATGTTTCAGTATTCATGTCTAGCCCCTAAATCATTGTATTTAGTATATTTTGTGACACATCAGAATCAATCATTTTTGAAGAAATAGTCTCCAAGTGACAGTCATAGACTGACTCAGAATTTTATCATAACCTTTCCCAGAAGTGTTTATATCTCTCTCTTTAGGATTCTTTATTTTTAGGATTTTTCTGTTAGTTGAGAACTCAAGTTTTCTTTTTCAGTTCCTACAATTCAGCCCATCTCTTGTCCCATCCTCTCCACCCCTTTCTCTATATATTTCTAAAATATAAAATACATACATATATAAATACACATATATAAATATATAAATATATATATTTCCATTGGATACATAAATACACACACACACATATATTCCCCCTGTCAACTCTCCCAGGTCCAGTTCTCAATCTTGTACCACCAAACTTTGTATCCCCTTTCTTTCCATTCTTCAAGGCCAATTTGTGTTGCTTGACTGTTGGATGTGTGGTCTTCCACTAGACTATGGTTAACTTATAGACTAAACGGAGAGAGGAAACCGTCTCTTCTCCCAGCAGCTAACAATTGTCATTTGCTCCATGGCTAAGGGGGTGCCCAACTCCCTTCTCCCATACTGGGGTTTGCTCTGGTTTGAGCTGGCACACATTTTGTGCACACTGTCCCAATTGCCGGGAGTGCCTTATGTGTGCAGAGATGTCCTTGTAGTCATCTGCTTCCTCTTGTTCTTAGACTCTTTCTGTACCCTCTTCTGCACTGATACTTGAGCCTTCGAGGGGGTTAGAGGTAGTAGATTTTATCATGGTGGATAATGTTTCTAATGTGTTCTTGTTTGTTGTTTGTTTGTTTTAGTATAGAATAGAGTTTATTTAGGACATAGGGAGGGGAGTTGAGAGGGTACTAGAGACAGAGAAAGTCAGAGAAAGAAGAGAGAGAGGGAAAGAGAGAGAGAGTAGTGAAGTAGAAGAGTAGAGGAGTAGAGGCTGGCCATAAGGACATGGAGAGAGAGGGGGAGGGGAGGGTGGGGAGGAGGCTAAGGGTTGAGAGGCCAGGGCAGAAGCAAGAAGGCAAGAGCAAGAGTTTTTAATGTGTGTGTGTGTGTGTGTGTGTGTGTGTGTGTGTGTGTGTGTTTGCCTTTATAAGGAGGCTTTATTGTTAATTATTTACCTTAATAGTCTCAGAAAGAAGAACAGATTAGCTCAGTCCAACATGATTTGCAGTCGGCAAAATCTAGTGAAGCAAGTGTTCTGATTGCTAAGGATTTAATTTGGGTGCTTTGAATACTTAGCCATCTAACCCTTCGAACACAATCCAGAACCATGCATCAGCCCCTCCTTTTCACTTTACTACCACACCTAATTCCCTTCATTACAGAATTATCTTCATTAAATATGATTCCCAGAGGATGGCTTCCCTGGAGCATATAGCCATGAGGACAGTGCACAAGAAAACTGAAAATAAAACTCTGTATGATAATTTACTAATCTAAGTAAACAAAACCTTCCAATATATTAAGAATAAATCCAGTTACAAATGCACTAGTAGGTCTGTGTGCAGGCTCTGGCGGAGTACCTGAAAACAGCCAGTAATTTACAAGATCCACAAGCAGGAAGGGTGCACCTAGCCCAGCAAGGGCCTCAGAAGCCAAAAAGTGTTCTCTCCGCTGTAGGCCACACACAAGAATCCATCTTCTTGTTTTTCCTTCTCATAAAGCTGTCCCAGAGTTAGGCTAGACTGTCTTGTCCATAAACAGGAAGATGGCCTTCTCAGAAGGAAGCTGGATCCTTTTCCTGATGTTCCACATAAACTGAGCCACGGTGATGTTAGATGGGACCAAGTACTTCCTCTTGTCAATGTCAACAATCTGAGAGCCGGAGACTTTGTCCACGATCACCGGAACCCGGTCGGGGGTACTTCGCTCTGATCTTCGCGGATTCCACGCATCTGTGTTCCAGCGAGTGGTCCTCCTTAAGCACCCACTTCATGGCGACGGGAAACAACGGAGCCGGCTCTTTGAGCCGTGGACTTCTTGGCAAAGTGACCACAACAATCGGGGCAGCAGCGGTGGCACGGCGACTACTCGGCAGCTTTAATGGGTTCTTAAATTTGAATTGAAAGTATCTTACTGAGAATTTTTGCATGTATGTTCTTTAGAGATATTGGCCTATAACTGTATTTGTTGTCTTGTTTGTTTGTTTGTTGTTGATTCATTGTCTAGTTTTGGTATCAGGGAAATACTACCTTCATAGAAAGAATTTGTAAATATCCCTCCCTTTCCTATTTTTTGGGATATTTTGAGGAGTGAGGGTAAGAGGGTTTTTTTTTGTTTTTTGTTTTTTAAAGATTTATTTATTTATTATATAGATAAGTACACTGTAGCTGTCTTCAGACACACCAGAAGAGGGCATCAGATCTCATTACAGATGGTTGTGAGCCACCATGTGGTTGCTGAGATTTGAACTCAGGACCTCTGGAACAGCAGTCAGTGCTCTTAACTGCTGAGCCATCTCTCCAGCCCCCCCCCCCTTTTTTTATTTAAGCCTGGTGGAATTCTACACATTCAACCCTATTCTTTTGTAGTTGGGACGTTTCTACCTATTTTATTTCACTAGGTGTTATGAGTCTATTTAAATAACTGATTTCATCTTGGTTTAATGTTGATCACTTGTAAATATCTAGATGGTTATCTATTTCTTTTGGATTTTTTTCATTTGGTGGAATAAATAAATGAGATACTAAGAACAAAAACGGTAGGTGTTACAAAGGGTTTGGAGGCATCTGGAATGTTTCTCTTGGATAATGAGAGAAACAGCTCCCACACAGGAATGATCTACTTAAATTTGGAGAGCTGACTTTTTTCATTTAATACACAAAAACTCACAAAAGGACTGAAAAAAATGTGGAAACTAGAAAAGATATTCCAACTTAACAGTAAGAAAAATATCCATAAACTGCTCATAATGAAGCAGAGATAAGTAATTTATGTCACACAGGACTCAAAGGATGCTTACAAAGATCGGGCGTGAGGAAGGCAACTCATGGACATGGCTTGTTATCCCCTCTTTGCTTGCCTTATATTTTTCCCATGTTCCATCTCTTGGCTACTGATCTATTTGTAGAAAACCTTTTCCTCTAGTTCTCTCAACTTTGTTTTTAAAGCTTCCAGATCTTTCTTGGTGCTGTTGCTTTCTGAAAAAAATAAAATAAAATAAACCAAAAAAAAAAAACCAAAACTCAAAACCTTTTTTTCCCACTGAATCCATTTTGCCTTCAGGTTTTTTAGTTGGGAGGTTTTTATCTACTGTTTTTATTTCATATTTATTTATATAATATGCATATATTTCATATATAATACATATATTCATTCCTGATGCTTTTTAAAAAGATTTATTTGTTTTATGTATGTGAGTACATTGTCGCTGTCCTCAGACACACCAGAAGAGGGCGTCGGATCCCTTTACAGATGGTTGTGAGCCACCAAGTGATGGCTGGGAATTGAACTCAGGATCTCTGGAAGAGCAGTCAGTGCTCTTAACCACTGAGCCATCTCTCCAGTCCTTTTCTGATGCTTTTATTTTACATATATCCCAGCAAGATTTTGCATTTATGGTACATACCCCAAGAGGGGGAACTAAATGAAACTTGAGATCACTGTGCCTAACGTCAGCATATGAGGAGAACTCAAGGCCTGACTGAACAGACTCTATCCAGTCCATGAGCTGATGGGAATTCAGAGGCCAGTTCCGTGCTGTAAGGACGAGTCTCAACGCTTTACAACAGCTTATGGTGTGTCTTTTTTTTCTTCTTTTTAAAATACTTTTTTATTATTTAAAATAATTAATGTAGCCGGGCGGTGGTGGTGCACGCCTTTAATCCCAGCACTTGGGAAGCAGAGGCAGGCAGATTTCTGAGTTCAAGGCCAGCCTGGTCTACACAGTGAGTTCCAGGACAGCCAGGGCTACACAGAGAAACCCTGTCTCGAAAACCCAAAAAAAATAAAAAATAAAAAATAAAATAAAATAAAATAAAAATAAAAAATTAATGTAATTAATTTGATTTAGATATTACTTAAATATATTAACATTTTAATTTAAGTACATTTTGATCCCATTCTTCCCTCTCCTCCTGCCTGCCCTATATTTGCTTTTACTCTGTCTTGGTTTGCTTTTGCCTCTGCACCTTCTCCGTGAAGGGCTTGGCAAACTTGAGTAGGATTTGACAATTTATAACACATCCTGAGCTGATGGCCATGCTTTTCTATGAAATAAATTCTTTTATCACTAGATCCTGCAAGTAAGGCACCATCTCACCATGGTTCTATAGGATCATCTATGTTCTACATAGACTTAATGTTGCATTTTATAAAAAGATAGAGAAGAAGGGATATGTTTGGTGGAGGCACAACATGGTAAGGTGGAAGGGGTTGCCTCTGCGGGGCCCATGCTGAGGCATCCCTTCCCCCTCTGAGGTAACACCCACACAATATAGAATAGAGTTTTTATCCTTCTATCTTCTTCAGTGACCTCTTCCCCTTAGTATACCCTGTAACCCTCCTATAGCTGAGGGATGATTATATCAGACCCCGCCTTCCACAGATAGCCACGCCTCTCTCCAACCTCCTGTTAGTAGCCACACCTCTCTACAAGTTCCTGTTATGTCGGAAGTCCCGCCTCCAGAGATGAAGATGAAGAGCTGTTGATTGGGCCAAGTTGCTGATGGACTTGGGGGAGGGGTTTTGCTTTATCTACCTGTTTGCTTGTAAAAAAGGGAATTCAATTAATGATGGCGGACTGAAAGCACACCATGTGTTGGTCTCAATTTTTCAAACCTCTTCCCGCATTTCCGGTACCCTTAATTTTTCAGGCCCTGACTCCCATTCCAGACAACTCATTTGAACGTGTGGCTGCAGGCAGCTGCAATACCCTTCCATTTACAGTATTTGAGGTTACTCTATTAAATATGATTTCTACATTAGGTTAGATGATAGTTGGGTATTTCATTAATTTTCAGGGTCTTTTAGACACAAAAGTCACATACTTTCTATTGCCCCCCCCACAAAATACTTTTGTTCTGTTTCACAGATTTCTGCTTTATCTTTAATTATTTTTTGTAGATTATTGTTTAGAAACATCTTTTTTTTTTCCAATGCCACCATGAAGAGCTTTGTATGTGATCTGCTGTATCATTGGATATAATTTTAGAAGTCTGACCTAAGGGCCAGACCCTTGGTCCCCTCCTTGGGAATTAAATGTCATTGCAAAAAAATACTTAGTGGTTCTGGTTGCATGCCAACTTCCTAACAGAAGTATTAAAAGGTTTTCAATATTTTCTTTTTCTTTCTTTCTTTTTTTTTTTTTTTTTTTTTTTTTTTTTTTTTTTTTTTTTTTTTTTGGTTGTTCTAGACAGGGTTTCTCTGTGTAGCCCTGGCTGTCCTGGAACTCACTCTGTAGACCAGGCTGTCCTCAAACTCAGAAATCCACCTATCTCTGCTTCCCAAGTGCTGGGATTAAAGGTATGAGCCACTACTGCCTGGCGGTTTTCAATGTTTGATAATGGTAGATGTGAACTGCCATTTCAAAATAATTAAGTTAAAATCTTTCTTTTCTGAGTTTTTTTTTTTTTTAAGATTTATTTATTTGAGTACACTGTTGCTGTCTTCAAACACACCAGAAGAGGGCATCAGATCCTGTTACAGGTGGTTGTGAGCCACCATGTGGTTGCTGGGAATTGAACTAGGACCTCTGGAAGAGCAGTCAGTGCTCTTAACCGCTGAGCCATCTCTCTTCAGCCCTTCTGAGTGTTTTTATGAACCACCTGTTACTGTTGTCTCAACTGTTTCCTTCTTGCAAGTTTATATGAGGTGGTTGGTGGTTTTTTTCTTCTAGTTTTAAAACCTTATTGTGATATGTCAATGTCCCCCGCCCCAGTCTTTACTTCTTTTTATTTTGTTTATTGAATCTTTTTTTTTCTTTTTTTGGTTTTTCGAGACAGGGTTTCTCTGTATAGCCCTGGCTGTCCTGGAACTCACTCTGTAGACCAGGCTGGCCTCCAACTCAGAAATCCGCCTGCCTCTGCCTCCCAAGTGCTGGGATTAAAAGCATGCGCCACCACCGCCCGGCTTTGTTTATTGAATCTTTAACATGCAGAAACTTTGTTTCATAGAATTAAATTTAAACATACTTTCCAGTGGATTCCCCCTGTCACTTGCAAGTGGTGGTGACATTGCTCACAGCCATTTATACTGTACCAACAATGATTACAAGTTCCTGTCTTTGGTGATAATTTATTGATGCCTTTTCCTGTTTTAGATGAGAGAGAAAGAGAGAAGACAGGAGGAGGCCAGAGCATGTGGTGAGAGGGAGGAAAGGAGAGAGGAAGAAAGGGGTCAGAGAGAGAAGAGAGAGAAAGAGGCGGGGGGGGGCTAATTTCTTTTATACCAAGCCAGGCCTGCCTGACGGTTGCCAGCTAACTCTTGGGCAAAGCCTAGAAGGAATGCTAACAGTCTTAATGTATGATTTTTTGTTGTTGTTGTTCTGTAAAAGTATAAAAACCACAGGAAACTAGTTCCACATTCGAACATGGAATTTGGGGTACCTAAATCCGTGTCCCTGGTTCATAGTCACTAAAAATGTCTCTCTCAGAATTTCATGTCCATTTGTCTTTTAAAGAAGAGACTCTCCACTAGTCGGTGGTGGTGCACACCTTTAATCCCAGCACTAGGGAGGCAGAGACAGGAGGATTTCTGAGTTCGAGGCCAGCCTGGTCTACAGCGTGAGTTCCAGGACAGCCAGGGTTATACAGAGAAACCCTGTCTCAAAAAAACAAAAACAAAAACAAAAACAAAACAAAACAAAACCAAAAAGAGACTTGTCTTGGACTTCTGGTTTTGACAATGTTGCTAGCCTTAAATGTCAGGGTTGTGATGTAAATATATTGATTGGGAACAGGCCCTCCATGCTCAGTTGATCGCTACAGTTTGACCAGTTCTGATTTTTCTGTAATCAGCTTTGTAGTGTTGCAAAAAGAAACTTATCTGAGGAGGGGTGAGAGCTACACTTCTCTGTAGATATAAGAAAACGTGTTTAGGATGCCATTAGAGACTACAGTGGTTGAAGGAGCTGGCAGTAGTAGGCCCTCCAGAATGGGACATAAGCTCAAATATAGATATTAGTTCCTTCTAGGACATAAGTGCCACTGTTCTCTCAAGAATGTCTTGACAGACTGGTCTTTGTCATGGTTTGTCTGCATTACAGCTGGACAGGACTATGCATGCTTTTCTCTCTTGGTTGTTTGCATGTCCAAAGCTAGGAGAACTAGTCATCGGTGAGGAGGAGTCTAAGTCAGATCCAACTGGATTACTCCAAATTCTGTGTCTGAAGTTGGTGGTATCTCCAGCAACTGAGTCTTCGATGCTTTTGCTAGAAAGCCCCAAGCCAGTTGGAATAATCTATATTCTTCTGGTGGTCTCTTAGACTCCCCTGACTATATGCATGTGTGTGTGTGTGTGTGTATGTATGTATGTATTATGTATGTATGTATGTATGTATGTGTACGTGCTGTGTGTATATATACATATGTATACACACACAAACGTATATGTATGTTGCGGCATCCCACCAACACACACACCTACAGCCCAGCACAAACAGCTCATGAGGTTAGCAAACACATGAGGCCACTACCCCTCCCGCTTCCTAATTTTAAAACTATATTTATTTTTTTAAAGATTTATTTATTATATATAAGGGCATTGTAGCTGTTTTCGGACACTCCAGAAGAGGGAGGCAGATCTCATTATGGGTGGTTGTGAGCCACCATGTGGTTGCTGGGATTTGAACTCAGGACCTTCAGAAGAGCAGTCAGTGCTCTTAACCGCTGAGTCATCTCTACAGCCCCTAAAACTGTATTTTTATATTTCTATATATGATTTAAAAATAACCAACCCCATAGTAATGGCCAACAATGAGAATGACTTAGAAGAAAAATTCCAAAACAAGCACTTCAAAAGAATGATCATCAACATGTGCAAATAATTTTAAAAGAACAAAAAATCACATGAAAAGAAATCCAAGAGAACAGAAATGAGCAGCTGGAAATACTGTGGCAGTCAGCGAAGGAGATGAAAACAGAGTTCAGCAAAGAAACTGAAATGCTGAAGAAAAAAATCAATGGGAACAAAGCCTGAAATGAAAATTCAGCCAAAACCAAACAAACAACCCCCCCCCCCAAAAAAACAAAAAACCTCAGTAGACTCACCAACATCCCTGTAGGGGTCAGGCTATCACAGCTGGACAATAAGGAATAGGAACTAGGTCATTCATGTCATTCAGGTAAATCAATGAGAATTTTCCCTAAAAACAAGAGTGAGTCGCCCACAGGTCCCTATTGAACTGCATACAACCTCTCTACCCAATCAGATTTCACATGTCCTTCTCCAGAGTCTAGCCCAGTGACTCTCTGACCTCCCCATTCACCGCTTCTCCCCAGCCCACCACATCTACTCCAGACCCTACACCCAGTGACGTGCCATACTCCAGACAGCCCCGCCTCTATTGCAACCATGCTCTAGGCTTCTGCAAGGACCCACCCTACCTGCTACATGTCCCTTCTGGACTATATCGAACCTCTTTACCCAGCCAGAACTCTCACTTCCTTCTCCAGGGTCTAGCCTGGTGAATTTCTCTGACCTCTCCATCCATGCCTTCTCCCTAACCACTAGATCCATCTAAGACCCCACATCCGATGCCCCCACCTACTCTGGCCTCTCCTACCTGCACCAAAACCTATCTCTAGTCTCTCCAGCCATCCACCAGGAAACTCACTTCCTGCCTTCCAACCATAAGACCCTTCCCACTTAATGTCAAACCAGATTTACCCCCACAGTGCAGGCTTCCACGGACAGTACATCCTGTATACCCGTCCGCTCTCCTCTGTCCACCTGACTTTTATTCCACTCACGCCATTTCCAATCTTTAGACAAGACCAGCTCACACATCCTTTCTTCTGCCCCAACCTGCTGTGTCTGTCTAAGACTTGGAACTAACAAATCAAGTCAGACTCCTGTCCCCCAAATACCAACAAAGTTAACGATCAAGCCCGTCCCTTCTCTCAAAAACCAACCAGTCCCGCAGGAATGTTCACCAGTGAGAATTACCTACATAAATTCCAGGACAAAAATATTTAAAAGGAGCAATCAAAAACTTCATCAAAGAATCCATTGGGTTTAAAGAAGACGCAAAGAAACAGCTGAGTGAAATGAAGAGGAAAGAACTAACTCAAGGAGATGAAGTCCTGGAGTGACGCCCAGGAAAACACAGATTATAAGGCCGATGATGGAAATGACAAAGACCATCCAGGGCTAGAAAACAGCATTCAGCAAGGAGACTGAAACACTAATGGGGACTCAAGCCAAAATAAAGACCCTACCACTCAAACTGTAAATCTCAAAGGAAAGCTCTAAAAGTCAATTAAGCAAAAGATAGACTGACGAGACTCAAAGACAAAGTAAAGCAAGGTCTAGACCAAATAGGCAGGAAATACGAAAAATTAAATAAAAAAAAATCCACAGGAAAGGAACATACAGGAAGAATGGGAAACCATGAAACAACAGCAAACCTTTGAATTCTAGGTAGAGATTGATGAGGGAGAAGAATCCCAAATCAATAGCTTAAACCAGGTCTGCAGAGACTGACGGTGTACACAGGACCTGCACGGTTTGAACTAGACAAAGTCCCAGCACTGAAGAGAAGAGGTAGATATAAAAAGATTAAAGATCATCGAACCACAGTAACTGCTGAGAAAAAAAAAGGGAGAGTCACGTGCTCTTTCCACTGGAGTGTACCTGGGCGAGTCAGCCACATTCCAGGGGGGCTCCATGCCACGAGTAGGTGATGAGGATAGAGTGGGCTTTGTTTTGGTTTTGGTTGGTTGGTTGTTTTTTTGTTTTGTTTTGTTGTTTTTCCTGATTTTGTTTGTTTGTTTATTTTGGAGAGAGGCACAGAAAGAGAGAGAGAGACAGAGAATGAGGGACAGAGAGAGAGAGAGAGAGGGAGAGAGAGAGAGAGAGAGAGGGAGAGAGAGAACATGAAGTTGGGTGAGTAGAGAGATGTGAACGAACTGTGAGGAGTTCTGGAAGGTGACAGTATATAATCCAAACATACTATGTGGAAAAAAAATGTTACTAAATTCTCTAAATGGTGCTGGGGAAACTGAGTATCCACGTGTAGAAGAAGGAACCCAGACCCTCCTCTCTCTCTTAACACTGTACAAAATTCACTCCACACGGATCAAAGACTTTAACCTCAGACATGAGACCCTGAATCAGCTGGAGGGTAACATAGGATGCTTTAAGATACAAGTCAGAGCCTGACAAGCACAGAGGCAGATGCTCACAGCCAACCATCGGACTGAGCACAGGGTCCCCAATGGGGGAGTTAGAGAAAGGACAGAAGGAGCTGAAGGGGTTTGCAACCCCATAGGAAGAATAACAATATCAACCAACCAGAGCCCCCAGAGCTCCCAGGGATTAAACCACCAAACCAAAGAGTACACAGGGGGTACCCATGGCTCCAGCTGGATACGTAGCAGAGGATGGCCTTGTTGGACATCAATGGGAGGAGAGGCCTTTGGTCCTGTGAGGCTTGGTTCCCCAGTGTAGGGGAATGCCAGTGTGGTGAGGTAGGAGTGGGTAGGTGGGAGGGGGAGCACCCTCATAGAAGCAGGGGGAAGGGTAATGGGATGGGGGGGATCCAGAGGGGAAAGGGGATAACATTTGAAATGTAAATGCATAAAATATCCAGAGAGACAGAGAGAGAGAGAGAGAGAGAGAGAGAGAGAGAGAGAGAGAGAGAGAGAGAGAGATACAAGCACAGGTAAAAACTTTACGAATAGGACTCTGTTCAGTCAGCAAATGACGCGACAACTGGCGAATGGAAACTCAAAAAATTAAGATCATCTGCATGGCAAAAGGAACTGAATTGAGGAGGCAGCCTATAGAACCGGGAGCCAGGTCTGTGAGGGGTGGAGGATCTTTGTCAGCTTTTGATGGAGGTAAGTTTTACGTCACGTATTTTAAATATAGAAGCATGGGGGCAGGATGCTCTGAGGGTTTACTTCTAAGGCCAACCTGGTGTCTTCCAAGTAGCCGGGATCCTGAGCCAGGAAGATCCAGGCTTCATTCACTCTTCGAAGCCTCTTACTCACCAAGCCCCGCCCACACCGTTCTGCACGAGGTACCGCGGAGCTGCTTGCCCTTTCTGCACAGGTTGCAGGGGCAGGCTGGGCTAAGGGGTGGCGTCTTGATGTAGCCTATGTCTTAGACAACCTCTTCAGGGGTAACCTCAGTTTCAAGGGACAAGTTTAACCAGGAATTTCATCTGTCTGATAAGGAACCTCTATCGTCTATGCCGCCTGCCTGTCTTGTCCTCGCTTCTCACTTGCTGTATTTTTTCCTTTATCTCCCCTTTGTGCATCTTTATACTGGAGGGGAGGCCCATTGGCTTCTGTCTCCAGTGTCCATCCTCGGCTCTGGCTCCTCTCCTTGATTTTCCAATCCCACTCAAGCTGGCATTAGTCACCTTAAAGAGACAGCCTGAACATACAGGCGCAAACGGTTTAAAGGTCTCTGGTGCACAGAAGCCACCTCTGCCCGCTCTCCCCACCTACCCGAGGCTGATCATTAACTTAGGACTTATATATACAAAGAAGTGTCAGTGCCTACCATGGGGATAGTGCTGCCTACAGCCATGGCCAGCACAACAAGTGCCAGTACCACCGCTGGGAATTCAGATCTGTCTTCACTGTCAAACAACATCAATAATGCTGCTGACATCTCTGTCATCGTCATCTATTTTGTGTTGGTCATGGCTGTTGGAGTGTGGGTATGTGGGAGCCCAGTGAGATTTCTGGGTGGGCACTAAGATTACAGGGGGGAAAACATGTCATGGCAGAGCAGTGGAATGATAGGATGAGACAAAGAATCATTGTCTTTCTGCCTGGAAAAGTTGCCTGTGTGTGGCATGAATAATATTTGTACCGAATGAATTCATTCTCCAAGCAAAACCATCATTTGAGCACAGCCTGGGCGGGTGCTCGCTGTACTTGGCATGCCCGACACTCGATATCAAAAATACAAATGTTGTTTCTTTTATCTCAATTAAATTACTTCCCTTTGCATATATTCATGTTCCCACCTACCGAGTGGGGAGTTTGGACCACTTGTATTCTGTTTATTCTTTCTTTCGCTTTAGTATCAAGTTTGAGGCTCAATTTTTTCTTCCAGAGACAGCTTTCAAGGTGCAAAATTCTGTTTTCATAAGCTAAATTAAATCGTGGGTTTTCGAGTAAAATTTCTTGAAATACTTCATCTGAGTAATAAAACCATAACTTGTATATCCATTAAAAAAAACGGATGCTGCGTTATTCAATCTAGAAAGGCATGTCTCTGGGCGGGGGGTGGGTGAGTGAGGGGAAGTGCTGAAATATCAATGTCTAACATGCTGTGTGGTGCATCTTCAGGGGTTTCCTTGATCTTGGGCACACCTGTGATTTCTAACTTTCCAATGGTTTCCTCTCTGCCCAGGCGATGCTGAAGACAAACCGAAGCACTGTTGGAGGTTTCTTTCTGGCGGGTCGATCTATGACTTGGTGGCCAGTAAGTGGGTCAGAGTTTGGGGGATACACACTGATTGACAAATCATGGTGGTAGCAGGGGTACCTGACAGCTAACTAACTTCCTTTCTTTTCTTTTCTTTCTTTCTTTCTTTCTTTCTTTCTTTCTTTCTTTCTTTCTTTCTTTCTTTCTCTCTTTCTTTCTTCCTTCCTTCCTCCCTTCCTCCCTTCCTTCCTTTCTTCCTTCTTTTTTCCTTTCTTTCTTCCTACCTTCCCTCCCTCCCTCTCTCCCCTCCCCTCTCCCCTCCCCTCTCTCCT
>NW_022196909.1:40797116-40798576 GCF_008632895.1 Mastomys coucha
CCTTTCCTCCCCCTCTTCTTTCCTTCCTCTTTCCCCTCCCTTTCCCCTCCCCCTCTCCTTTCCTTCTCCCCTCCCTCCTCTCTCTCCCCCTCTTACATTCTCTACTTTAAGACTGAGATCTGGGATTCCAGAAAGATCACACCATTTAATCAATTAAAACAGCTTTAGCCTGGCCTCTGCAGAGCTATCGATTCAGTTCAATTTCACACACCTCTCCTTGGTTCTCACGAAACCCCTTCTTAACATGGACTAAAATCCCTGAATTCCTTTTCTGCTCCCAACCCTGAGCTAGCCCTGCTCCTGCCTGGGAGATTGTGTCCTGAGCTAGCCCTGCTCCTGCATGGGAGACTGTGTCCTCCAGCTTGCTCCCTGATCAATCCACCTTGAGCACCCTGCTCTGTTCTGCACACTTACTGACTGCAGGCCCGGTTCCCCGCCATGATGTTTACGGTGATTCTCTTGGACGATTGCCTGCCGAATTTGTTCTTCTTCTGAGTTTTGGTATATGGCTTCCTCAGCCAGATGTTTCATTGCAGTAGAGTCAGCATATGCCTACATGAACCTAGAAAGGTTAGGGTTTAGATTCGGTATCCAGGGAGTGCTCAGAAAACGCTCCCTTCGACAGATGCTCTGCCTTGTCTAGATACCATAGAGGGAGATGGAATTAATAATCTGGCAAGGATGGTAGAAACTTGGCACGTACAGTCAACCAAGCATCAGCTTCTTACTACTCTTTCTGAGGGGAAACAAGGGATCCTCAACTAATCCTAGAGTCGAAAACCAGCTCCATCCCTCCCTGACCCCAAACACCTTCGTACAAAGAATGACTGTGAAGAGGGGTGTAAAACAGAGGCAAAGACAGCACTGCAGGATCTCACGGTCCAGTTCTGCTGTCAGGGCGAGAGCCAGTCTCTGCCCACTGAAGAACGTCTCTGAAGTTTAACAACAGAAAGCAGAGGCTATGGTTATGAGAAGGGAGAGAAATCCCATTGATGAAACTTTGGGGTCTGTCACCCCCTCAAGATCAGGTGCTGGTTGGAGATCTGGAAGTCTGAGAACTCAGAACTCAGAACCCTTGGAGGATACCCTGATGTTCCCCTAAGGCAGGCTCTTCAGGTTTTCCGGTAAAAAGGCCTGAATGCATGCAAGCATCTTGTGCCTTAGAGGTCAGAGTCTTATCATGAACACGGAACAATAGCACTGCTACCGAGGCACATGTAGCCAGGGTACTGTGGCATATGAAACTGGACAATGTGTTCCAGTGCAACAACAATGTACGCGGGGTTTTAACTTCTGTCTAGTTGGAGATTTGTGCATCTCACTCTTCAGATTAAAATCAATCAATCAATCAAACAAACAAACATTTTTTTTTAATTTTCTTTATTTACATGCAAATTTCTCCATTCCCAGTTTCCCCTCCAAAAAACAAAGAAGCAAACAAAAACAACAAAAACAAACCC
>NW_022196909.1:40799071-40808606 GCF_008632895.1 Mastomys coucha
TATATTTAGGCTGGCTTGCCCTTCCTTCAGTCTCTGCTCCATAGTTAATCTCTGCAACTCCTCCCGTGAGTATTTGGTTCCCCCTTTTAAGAAGGAATGAAACAAACAAACATTTTTAAACTATTCTCAGGGTGAACCAGGTTCTTGACTCATGAGCCACAGCATAACCAGTAACAGGCTAGTTTTTCAGGATGCATGGATGTTTATTGCTTTTGCTGCAGGAAGTAGAATCTATACAGTCCTACACCTACCTGTTTCTAAGGAATCTTATTTCAATCTAACCTTAGTCTAGTGGTTCTCAACCTTTGGGGGTCACACATCAGATATCATCTTGCATATCAGATATTCCCATTACAGTTCCTAACAGTAGCAAAACCACAGTTACAGAAGCAGCAATGAAATAATTATATGGCTGGAAGTCACCACGGCATGAGGAGGTATATTCCAGGGTTGCAGTCAGAGGAAGGTTGAGAACCACTGCCTTAGTCTGATTGCTTGTCTTGCAGATGGGCGCCTCTCTATTTGCCAGCAACATCGGTAGTGGCCACTTCGTGGGCCTGGCTGGGACAGGCGCGGCTTCGGGAATCGCTGTCACGGCGTTTGAATCACATGTGAGTGACAGAAAATAGCTTTGTTCTTTTAAGTCAAATCCATGTCTGGGTATTTTCAACAAAATGCATCCAGGTTTTCCTGGGAGTCAGTGCCAATTACCCTCTTTTTATTCTGATTTTTATTTTCCCTTCACCCACTCCGCTCTTTGTTTGTCCTTGAGCTTCTGTGGCCTCATTCTTTTCCTGGGTAGTCATTCTCACCAGGATGTCAATTTTGTACAGTTCAAGCCCCACCTTCTACAGACTTTATTATATATATATGTATGAGTACACTGTTGTTGTCTTCAGACACACCAGAAGAGGGCATCGGATCCCATTACAGATGGTTGTGAGCCATCATGTGGTTGCTGGGAACTGAACTCAAGACCTCTGGAAGAGCAGTCAGTGCTCTCAACCGCTGAGCCATCTCTCCAGCCCAAAGAATTATTTATTTAATGCATATGAGTACACTGTAGCTGTCTTTAGACACACCAGTAGAGGGCATCAGAGCCCATTACAGATGGTCATGAACCACCATGTGGTTGCTGGGAATTGAGCTCAGGAGCTCTGGAAGAGCAGTCAGTGCTCTTAACCACCCAAGCCTCACTTTCACTTGGTCCCTGTGACTCTGAGCGCTCACGTCTCCTTTCTGAGATGTCATAGTGCGTGTCCATTCTTGAACCAGAAGAGAGGATTAGAAGCAAACAGAAGCATGCTGGGAGAGGCTCCAAGGTGGATACACTTGCCACAGCAGCAAGGGGAGTGGAGTCCAGATCCCCAGAAGCCCCCCCTGTCGTTCCAGCCTCAGTGGCAGAGACAAGGGGTTTGGCAAATTGGCCAGTGAGACGAGCCCGTGTCTGTGAGCTTTCAGGTTGATTGAGAGCCCCTGCCTTGAAGAATAAGGTGCGGGCAATTGAGGAAGACCCCCAACGTCAGCCTTGGGCCTGCACATGTGTTCGCGTACACCATAGACTCAAGGGAAGATAAATGTGTAGGTTGGGCATTTGGGACGTTAACCCCAGCACTGGAAGGCTGCCAGGGCCAGGGCCAGGGCCCAGGGCAGGGGCAGGGGCAGAGATGCAGGGGTGGAGAGGCAGATGTACAGACAAGCAGAGAGGCATAGAGAAAGGCAGAGAGTAAGGGATTAGACCCTAAATTCTTAAAAATGGAGAGCATGTTTCTGTCCGCCCGCCCCACACCAGCGCACGGCTGGGCACGTGACGAGCGAGCGAGAGTAGCCTGCGTTTTTTTGTTGTTCTCCACCATGTGCATTCAGAAGTCAGAGTACACAGTTCAGGAGTCTGTCCTTTTATTATTTTTTCCACCGTCTGCTCTGAGGATTAAACTCTGGTCCGCCGGCCCGTGCAGACGGTGTTTTACCAACTAAGCTCCCACACAGGCCCCTATTGAATCCTTTCTAACGTTTTTTGTGTATGTGTGTGTTGGTAGGACAGACAAAGTTAGACTATGGTGTGGATCCTAGCAAACCTACCCGAGGTGTGACTCAGGAAGTGATGTCCCCTGGGTCCCTTCCAAACGCCTCTGCCTTTCTAATCTGAAGGCGTTCTGTCGCTTTTGTCTATTTTTTTTTTTTGGTTTTTCAAGACAGGGTTTCTCTGTGTAGCCCTGGCTGTCCTGGAATTCACTCTGTAGACCAGGCTGGCCTCGAACTCAGAAATCCGCCTGCCTCTGCCTCCCAAGTGCTGGGATTAAAGGCGTGAGCCACTACCGCCCAGCACTTTTGTCTATTTTTATCTCGAAAATATCAAGACATACCCAGACTTTTGGTCAGACGCACCTTGTGGCCCGGGATTTGATTGGATGGCTCCATAAAACGTATGATGAAGACCACCTGCATCAGCGTGGAGAAAACAACCTATAACCCACAATGCATCACTCTCAGGTTGCAGACATCTAGGTTTTTTGGTTTTTGGTTTTTTGCTTTTTGTTTTGTGTTTTTTTTTTTTTTTAAATAGCTTTTGACCTTGGATTTCTTTAACCTCAGAGTTCACACCCTTCATATTTATGACAATACTGACCCTGCTGGTTATACCTACTTCGTTATTTGTGAAAGAACATGGCGGGCGCTATGTGCAGAGATGTCATAGAATCTGCACTTTAACACCAGATTCTATCGATAGCATGACTGTATTTGGCAAGACGCAAACGGACCGGGCCATCTTCCTCTCTTTCCAGAGGCTTGTTTTTTTCCCCTCAATGCTCTGACACTCACGTATAAGTCTCCATTGCTTTTGACAAAGGTTGTGTGCAATCTTTTCTTAGTCCAGGGAACTCAAAACTCTCTAACTCCTGCTTGTCAAATATCAGATATTATATTATGGAAATACAGTGTTAAGACAGGAGCTAAGGAAGTGGTTGGGTTGTTTGTTGGTTGGTGGGTTTGTCTTGATTCAGAGGTCAGAGGTCATAAGGCCACAAGCCAACCCCTCTTTATTTTCCCCCTTGTCTTGTTACAGTCGTTTGCCTTGCTGCTGGTTCTGGGGTGGGTTTTTGTCCCCATTTACATCAAGGCTGGGGTGAGTACCTGACGTATCGGTTGCATGTTTATTTATCTACTTATTCTTCATGTTACATCTTGAAACACGGCTACTTGGCCCTCATTGGTCCCATTGCTAATAATATACAGAAGAAGAAAAAAAAAATCACATCACTTGCCCATAGGGTCCCCCAGGATAGAATGTGCCTGTCGACAGGCGAAGTCAGTGGTGGCCCTGCCTAATGATCACTGTGGTAGACGTAAACCTGAGGAGAGAGCATCCTCAAGGCTACACAAGGCTCTTAAGCAATGTTCCCAGAGAGCAGGGCGTCCATATTGTTCTCACAGAGATCTCCCTCTTGAGTAGAAGGCAGAGCTGGACGTAGAGACATGTCTTAAGAGATGTGCTTCAGGGGTGATCTGGCTTAAGTCCTGGGCGATAAAGCTGACTTCTTCAGATAGAAGGGGAGGGGGAGGAGCTATGCGAGGGAAGGACTGGCAGGAGGGGGGCTGCCAGTGATCAGGATGTAAAGTGAATGAATGAATGAATAGAAAAATCGTATGATGGAATCAATACATGGAGGCTGAAAAGCTTTCTTGGAGTATTTTGGAGGTCAGCTAAAATCAAGGTTAAAAGTGGAGTTCTGTGGGGGAGAGCGGGGGTGGGGGGGGAAGTAGAGGCATCCACAGATACAGTGGAGGCCCCGTTCTTTGTGAAAACATCGTGCACCTGGGAAGAGCACTGAGAGCGGTGGGGGAGGGGAGGGGCACAGAGAGAGTAATAGAGAGGAGATAGGCCAAGCACGGTGTGCACGCGTGTACAAGTGTCACAGTGAAAACTATTGTTTTGCATGATTAGAATGTGCTAATAAAGGTCCAGCGATATAGGGGTTGGAGAGACGGCTCAATTGTTCAGAGCACTGGCTGCTCTTGCAGAGACCCCAGATTCTCAGCACCCACGAGGTGGCTTAGGACTATCCCGAGCTCCTGTCCCAGTAACTTCCAACACTCTTCTCTAATCTCCTCAGGCACTGCACGCATAGACCACGCAGACACATATGTAGGCAAACACTCACATACATAAAAAAAAAAAAGAATACAATGAGAAGAAGTTAGTATGTTCTTAGCATGCTGGCTAAAAAGCTTTAAACGATGATGCCATTTTAAAAAGCTGTTGTAGCGGAAGAGAGGTGTCTCATTTGGTAAGGGTACTCGCTGCCAAGCCTGAGCATCTGAATTCAGTCCCAAGGAGCCATGCTGGCAAAAGGAGAGAATCAACCCCTACAAGTGTTTCTCTGACCTCCACATACGCACCTTGACACACTTTCTCTCTCTCTCTCTGTGTATATGTGTGTGTGTGTGTGCACGCATGTATCCATGTATAGTGCATGGAAATGTGATATATGTCTATGTATATATACTCTCTATATAGACTACATATAGAGAGTGTATATACATATATATGCATACACACATAAAAATAAATAATAAATTTGATTTAAAAATTTTGAAGTGCTGGGCAGTGGTGGCAAACGCCTTTAATCCCAGCACTTGGGATGTAGAGGCAGTGGATTTCTGAGTTCGAGCCCATTCTGGTCTATAGAGTGAGTTCCAGGACAGCCAGAGAAATCCTGTCTCAAAAAACCAAAAAAAAAAAAAAAAAGTGTTTTTATCTTCCTGGAAATGGAAGGTACAGGGCTTTCGAGGATTCAAGGGTCATGATCAGATTCCCATTTTATGAAGTTGCACTTGGGCATCCAAGTGGACAATGGACTTTAACAAAAGTCCATGCACTTTAGGGCTGGGATGATAACCAGTAAAGTGCTTGCCATGCACACTCAAGAATGTGAGTTTGATCCACAGCACCTGTGTAAAAATGCTGGCTATGATAGTGTGTGCTTGTAATCCAGCACTGACAAAGCAGACACAGGCAGATAGATGCCCTAGGACTTCCCATGGGTGTTCTCTGGCCTCTACATGTGTGTGCAAGCGCATGCGTGCACACACACACACACACACATACACACACACACTCAAATGTTCATGAAATCTCGGCTGGGAATCATAGCACATGCCTGTAATACCAGAATTTAGGAGGTGTGGGCAGAAAGATCAGGAGTTTAACATCATGCTTGGCTACCTATCAAGTTTGAAGCTGGCTAGCCTGGGCTACATTAGATGGAGTCTTAAAAATAATGATTAAAAGTTCATGCAATCTCTTTTGAGGCTCAAGGCAGGAAACAGGGAAGAAAGGGAAGCCACTTGTTGGTTATTTGTGACAAGTTGGTTAGCAGGTTTGAGAAGTAAAGGCAGCATGAACAATTTAAAGGCTTGAAGTTTGGGAGCCAGGAGGCCTCCATAAATGAAATAAGAACTACGGGGTAGGGTGGGGAGCCAGAAATGGAGAATAGGGTAGTAATGAATTAACAGTATAACTCGGTGTGTGTATATGTGTGTACCTATAGTACATACATGCAAATATGTGCATGTCATGCTGGTCAGAAGGGAGATCTCTGTGAGAACCCATATGGGCTTCCTGTTCTTTGCAAACATTGCTCAAGTGCCGTGTATAGCCTTTGAGGATGCCTCAGTGAACACACACCAGGTGTTTAGATGGCCTTTCTGCAAGACGTTCGTCCGAAAACCCACACGGGATGAGCGGCCCCTCCTATGCACTTCTGCAGAAGGCGGCACATTTGTTGGTTCCTAATATCCCTGCTGAAAGGTGCCGTCCTTGGTTTAAGAGCTCATGCCCCAAAACATGAGGGTGGTTTGGGTTGTAGCTTGCCATCTCTCCAGGGCTGCTCTCAGTTGGTGGTCTGCTAAGAATTTGTATTCCTCTGCCACAGTTCTCAAAGTTTATAGTAGACCAATTGCCTTTTAGCATTTGCACAGCTGGTTATTAGGTTAAATGTCGGCGATTCCCCAAGATGTCATTTGATTTGGGAATGTATTGTTTGCTAAAAGCACACTGCAATGTACTGTTTTAGACAGTGTATCTCTACCAGGGGAATTGGTTCAGTGACTCTGTTCTCCCACACATAACACAGCCCCCCCGGAGAGATAGATGCTTGCTCATGCCTAAGCACACTCTCTCTAGTAGTTAGCTTTTGAGAAGAGGAAGCCATTAAAGTTACTAGCAAGATAATCATTGCTGTCATGATTTTAGGAAAGGGAAGAATAATCTTTCCTCAAAGAATCAGGTCATAAAATAGAGAGGGAAAAACTATTCATAAGTTTAAAATAATTTAATAAGACTATCATGAGGTGTGTCATGAAAGAAGTACTAATGAATGGAATTTTAGGTTTATAAGAAAGCTTTTCAATTTTATTATTAAAAATATACATATTTTAATATATTCATATGTACATCTGTATGCTTGTATGCATTGTACATATATATTTATTATGGTAGATGTATATGATATTCATTATGGTATACATATATATGTATGTATATATACTGAGTAAAGACTTCTTCCTACCATCTAAGAAAAAAATAAAAAATAAATCTGTTCTTCATCCCTTAGAAAGGAAAAAAAAAGAATTTGTATTCTTTTTTTTTTAAAAAAAGGGATATGTGTGTGCTTATTAACATATATTATAGTGGAAGAGAGTAAGTAATGAGGACCATCACTCTGATAAACACAGAAAGCTGTATTTCTTATTCTAAATGTCTCATGAGCAATCTCTTACTTTAGTAAAGAAAGTTACTGATCTTTAAGTTGATTTAATGTAACTTTTTTTCAATAAAGGGAATCATATAAATACATATAACTACAATAGTCTCAATATACTTAATAATATTCCCAACAATCAACTTATTATATAATTATATTACAATTTATTATTTATAAATATTGTTTTTGCTGTACTGCAGCATTTCTTGTAAATGTAATAAAAGCATTTGTCAAGTGTTTGGTGCTGCTGTGGGCCCTTTATTTATACTTTTGAATGAAAACCCCTATTTTAAGAAAAAGGGAAATCAGAGACTATCATTTACTAAAAGTCGTAATACACAGTAAACATCAGAGCCTGGAAGACATCTTCACTTTGTCTCCAGTGCCCGAGTTCAATCCAGAATCATCACTCTGACAAGGAACTGTGTCTCTCTCACCTCTGTGTCCCCAAGATGTCCTACATAGTGCTTAGCTGCCTGGAGTCATTGAGTAGATGTTACATCATCAAAATGCTCTAGGCTCTGAGGTGAATTCTGTGGCTGGCTGTCCCTGCAGGTGATGACCATGCCAGAATATCTCAGGAAGCGCTTTGGTGGGAAGAGACTTCAGATCTACCTCTCAGTCCTCTTCCTCTTCATGTGCGTGATCTTGACAATCTCGGTGAGTTCCCTGCCTCCCGGCATCGGAGAGTCCATCTTTTGCTTGTTGGGGCCAGCTGCTGAAACCAGGGACCGGCGTGTACAGATGGAAGCCGATAGCACTGGCAGGTTCAAAGCTTCCTGATGCCTTAAACTTCCTAGGTGGGAAAATGTCCAGGGTATCCACATGCCTAGGGACTTTCACACCATGAGAACCACAAGAGTATGTAGACTCATCCCTGGAGAGCGTTCTATATGTCAAAAAGGAGGTGTGGCCAGTCACACAAGTAAAAAACGGCTGCTTGCCACAGGTGCCTTGCCCACTGGACACCAACTTCCTTATATTTTCTTTGAATACTATCCCTGATTTGCATTTTTCTTTTCAGTTTAACTATCAAATACCTGATCCAGAAGGGGAAGTACTTTGTATCATTAAACCAACTTAAGTTCGCCTTATCAAAGACTACCCTTGTAACACTTGTGTCATAAACGAGCCCGCTAAACCAATTATTCCCTGGAAATCATCTCTGGTGAAAGATAACAGGTATCGGAACTTTGAGCTCTGCACTTGAGGAGAGAAAGAGCGACTTCATCTTTATGAAGCAATGCCTTAGGAAACATCTGGGCTCCTAGCCTGGGCGCCTGTGTCAGTGTTAGAGAAAAGCTGCTGTCCCTGTTCCCTTGGGCTGTTACTGTTACAAGCAAGCCAGCTGCTGGGTATGGAGGCTACAGGCTTTCCTCATGCCACGTGAGCACTTTTACCCTGTCTTGAGCTGCGATTCCCAAGCAGCAGGAGTTGCCACACACCAAGCGGATGCGCACTTGCCCATTAATACTTGGCTACTTATGAAGACATAAGCAGAAGATATCTGCATGACCATGAGCGGTTTGAGTACCTGCTAGGTGGAATTGGAAATGGCCTATCCATTAACTAGTCCCCGAGGGTGGCAAGGTTAGAACACCCCTCCCACCACCACTGGGTGCCAGAGACTTTGTTCTCTGTTCTCCAAGTGCCTAGGACTTGTTAATCTCTGAGGTCCTCTCTGACATTCTAACACCTTTATGGTTCCAAAGATCGTGAGTGTGTGCCAAAACAGAAGGCAGCAGTTAAAGGACCCCTTGAGGGATGAGACCTTTTGGAGCGCATGGCTCTGGGTTGTAAATGAGGAAGGGAGTGTAGGTAAGCTGGATCGGGTGCAAAGAGTTCGTGCACGTGTTTTCCATGTGTACATGTGATCAGCTGGTGGCTTGGCAGCAGGCCTTTTATGCTTACAAGGTTATGTCCTGAGTGATATTAATGATGACTAACCTTAGACACATTTGTTTATACACACATATATCCTGATAGCCAATTCTATCCTGGTTACTTATTAAACAAATCATCACAAGAACTAAAGATGGGGGAGTTTTCAAGAATCTCGCCTGCTAGGAGGATTGGGAAAAGATGGACCGCAGGTTCTCAGCCTCCGGTAACATACACGTGGAGACTCGTTAGTGGACAAGATGGCCTGTAATCCCCAAGTATTTTGGATCGTACTCCTAGGAAAGCTGCTGATCTCCTGGGAGACAATAGAACTGAGAAAGTGACCCAGCTAAAAACTATGAGTCTACCGAGAGATTAGTGATTGCTCCAAGATGGTCTCTCTTAGCAAAAGAAAACCCCAAGTCGTTAAAATTCCTCTTTATTAGAAATGTTTCTTTTTGTATTTTCCCCTTTTTCTGAAGATTTTTCATTACTTTCTTTTTAATTAGTTAATTTTCCCACCTGTAAATTTATTATTTTTATCAAAATACATTTTTTCACACAATGTTTTTATTATAGTTCCCCTCTTCCATTTCCTCCTAAATGCTCCCACTTTCCTACCTACCCAAATCCACACCCTCTATTTTCTCTCTCAGAATAAAACATGCATCCAACATAATAATAATAATGGCAATAATAATACTAAATAAAAACAAATCATAATAGGACAAAACAAACAGAAAGGAGCAAAAGAAAATACACAAGAAACACATATAGATGCTGACATACACATTTGCACACACAGAAAACCCATAAAAACAAGATCAGGAACTATATTATATAAGGAAAAGATCTACACGGTAAAATAAATAAATAAATGATGCTCA
>NW_022196909.1:40808616-40838704 GCF_008632895.1 Mastomys coucha
GACTAATTGTCCTTCATGAGTGGTTACCAATTGGAAGTGGCTCATGGGTTAGGGGTGGGTCATTTGTCCACTTCCCCTGACAACACTGGGACCCTATCTGGCCAAGACCTGTGCAGATCTTATGCAAGCAGCCAGTCTCTGTGAGTTCATATGTGTCAGTCCTGTTGTATCTAGAAGGCCTTGCTTCCCTAATGTCCTCCATCCCCTATGGCTCTCACAGTCTCTCCTCATCTTCCTCCTCCTCTTCTTCCTTCTCTTCCTCTTCCTGCTCCTCTTCTTCCTCTTCCTCATATTTTCCCTCCTCCTCCTCTTCCTGCTCCTCTTCCTCATCTTCTTCCTCTTCCTCCTCCTCTTCCTCATCTTCTTCCTCTTCCTCCTCCTCTTCCTCATCTTCTTCCTCTTCCTCATCCTCTTCCACCTCCTCCTCTTCCTCTACTTCAGAGTCCCCTGAAGCCTGAAGGGAGGAATTTGATGGCGACATCCCATTTAGGATGGAGTGTTCCAAGGTCTCACATTCTCTGCACACTGTCCAATTGTGGGTCTCTATTTGTTCCCATCTGCTTCAGTAGGAAGCTCCTCTGAGGATGGCTGAGAGAGACACTGGCTTATAGTATAGCAGAATGTTTCTAGGAGTCGTTTTATTGGCGTATTCCCTTAGGAGCATATTAGTATTTGGTATTTCCCCTACGGCCGTGAAAAATCTCAGGTTCTTCAACACCCAAGCAGTGTCAGGTGTGGGTTCCATCTCATGGAGTGGGTCTTATTCCAATCAGATAGTGTTTGGCCACCATTGCACAGGCATAACTTACAAGCAGGTCACCATTGTAGATCACTGGGCTTGTAGCTGGGTAGGAGTTTACATTTCTTCTCTGGTCGCATACAATGCATTTTCCAGTAGGACCAACACTAGTCAGTGAGAGTCAAGGCTCTAGGTAGGCACCAGCTCAACTTCTCCACGTTCAGTGAGTTGTAGGGATGCTGTCTTCAGCAATAGGGCCTTACCATTAGTTTGTGGAGAACAACCAATACCTTTGTCGAGAGCCTGGCTTGTTTAAGGGTTTCTATGGGGCCCGTTTGGCTAACAACTCAATGAGATGCAACCCATTCCCGGAGGTTTCTCTTGATAGCAAGAGATATCTAGTTGGGTGTTTTTTCTCCCCTATTATTTGGCAAATCAATTTAGATTATATATTATATATGTATATATTTTAAGAAGCTTCTATTGTATTAGGTTTCCATATGATCCATCTCTCAAATGGCTCTTATTTTTACCTGTCTTCCCCATTTCTATTCCCTTAGTCCCCTCTTCCCCGCCTCTCCCAATCTGATCTCTCTTTCCAGACTTCTCTAGAAATCTATTCTATTTCCTCTTCCTAGGGATGCTCACCCGTCCTTCCTGGTCCCTTACTCTGTGCCTAACCTCCTTTGAATGTACAGCTTGTAGCCTGCTTATTGAAGACTTAACAGCCAAATCCATGTATTAGTGAATACACACCATATTTGTCTTCTGGGGGTCTGGATTATGTCATTCAGAATGATTTTTATTTTCCAGCTCCCTGCAAATTTCATGATTTCATTTTTTTTTAAAAAAATGGCTGAGATATATTCCATTGTGTGAATAGACTACCTTTCCTTTATCCATTCATCTGCTGATGGTCACCTAGCTTGTTTCCAATTTCCTGCCTACTCTGGAGAGAGTCACCATGCAAACATGCTTGAGCAAATATCTCTGTAGTAGGGTGCAGGGTCTTTCAAGTATATGCGCCCCCCCCCCCACATTCCTAAAGAAGAGAAAGGATTCTAATTGAAGAATCTAATGTTGAGAGCTGGGGAAATGGCTTCCCTTGGTGACAATGCTTCCTATGCCAGCATGAAGACCTGAGTCTCCACACCTGGTACCCCGGCAAATATCCAGTCATGGTCACGTGCTCACTTACAACTCCAGAACCGCGGAACAAGGCAGAAGGAAAACAGGAGGACGAGTGTGCGTGTGCACTATAGCATGAAGATAATAAATCCTGGTGCGGGGTTTCTTACCCACCTTAGACCATTTATGTTCTCAGATGGAAGATACACACACAGATCTATATTTTAATGTGCCTTAAGCAGCACAATCGCTGGGCAATTGCCGACCCTCCGTGCTGTTACAATCTACCTCTGACCGATAACTCTGAGTTAGTACTTAACTAACTTCTATGTTCCATCTTGGCTGCTCTCAACTCCAGTTAGCTGTCTGGGCCACGTTCTCTTGGCCCAGAGCTCAGGGCGCTCTCCTCTGTGCCACGTTCTTTTGGCCCACAGCCCAGGGAGCTCTCCTCCATGCCACGTTCTCTTGGCCCAGAGCTCAGGGCGCTCTCTTTGCTTCTCTAGCCCATGGCGGCTCTTGTCTCTCTCCTGCACACTGCTTCTAAGGCATGGTGACTCTCTTGTCTCTCTCCTTCCTTCTTCCTCATGGTCCCAAGCCCAGGCAATCTAAACTCTGCCTGTCTCTCTTCTCCCCAGTTCTTGGTTGCTGGCATCTTTACTTACCAATCAGAATTAACTGGGAGCAGGGACCCTCAATGTCTTATGATGTGCTACCAGTTTTGGGGGACACAAATGAACATTAGAATACAAACAGCATTAGGCCAAACCCACTACAGTGTGCGGTGCCGCCTGCCTACCTGTTATTCTCTGAAAGATTCTATCTTAGGGAAATAAGATCGAGCAGAATAGCTGACCTCCTCCTCTGCCCTCTACACACATGCAGGTGCACACACACCCACAAATGTACACATGTACCTGCACACACAAAATACACACATGTGCATGCACACACACAAGTGCACACATGCGAGTGCACACACATATACAAATGTACACATGTACCTGCACACACAAAATACACAGATGTGCATGCACACACACAAGTGCACACATGCGAGTGTACACACATATACAAATGTATACATGCACCTGCACACACACATCACTATCAAAAGAATAATGCATATATATATACATATATATATATATATCATAATTAGAGATTCTCCTAGGCAACTAATGAGCATCCCCAAACCTCACAGTACAGACAATTCTTAAACCGTGCCACCTTACTTAATAAGTACCTCAAGGGAGCAACCAACGAATGGCCTTGAGGATAACTAGTGAGTGGCACTGCTGTGTGAATATCTTCCTATGGGATATTTATGCAGTGTCTTCAGGGATGAATAGTTCACCAGGGCCTGTGAGGCTGGGGTGGGGTGGGAGGGGAGAAGCCAGAGTCCTGAAACGCCTGCTTTCCCCCAACCTGCCCTGTTCCTTTTCTAGGCAGACATATTTTCTGGAGCCATCTTCATAAAGCTGGCTCTGGGACTGGACCTTTACCTGGCAATCTTCATCCTCTTGGCTATCACCGCCGTTTTCACGATCACCGGTAAGTCGTCTGTGTGCTTGTCCTTTGTCAGGTCGTGCCAGCTCCGCTGATCCCACACGTGTGTGCATATATGTTTGTGCCTGTATCGTATCGCAGGAAACCATAGTCCCTAGATAAGATGTTCAACGAGGGGAACAATGATTCATTCCCATTCTAGAGCAAAAACGGTTTGGCTAGATGGCTTAGCACAAGGGCCTGCGAAGTGGGGGAGGTCAGAGGATTATTAAGGAAAGCTTTTGTGATATTAGACGTTTGCCCTTTTCTCCCTACTTGGTATTTATAAGTGAACATTGCAATAAAACTACCCTGTAAGAGAAACTTTGCATTAGACAGATGCAAGATAAAGCCATGTGTGGTGTCATATCCCATAATCCCAGAGCTAAGGGAGCTGAGGCGGGATGATGGAGAGTTCAAGGCCAACCTGGGCTACTGAGCAAGGCCCTGCAAAGAAAGAGGCAAAGAGCAGTTGGAGAAGGCCAGGGGAGAGGAGAGGATGAGAGGGAAAGGGAAAGGGAAGAGAAAACAGAACAAAAGAGAGAAGAAGGCCAGAGAAAGGGTAAACTAAAAAAAGACACAAGTGTTAAGAAGACAATGATGTTCCCTGCAGGCTTATTTACGCAGCTATGGTGGCTCACACTTGTAATCCCAGGAACTGGAAACTGAGGCAGGTGGATTTCCAGGAGTTCAGGACCAGCATGGCCAACATAGAGATTCCAGACTGGCCTTGGCTAAAGGATGAGATGCTATCTGGATGAGACTAAACCTGAAAGTCAAGCTTGCGAGCCAGCCCAGAGCTTTCTCATTTTCTTGCTTTGTTTTTGGTTACAAAACCTAAGCTATCCTGTCTGTCCCTGAACTGACTCTCGGCCTAAGATGATCTTGAGGCTTACAAAGGTTTTGCCTCAACCTCCCACATAGCTGGAGTAATAGGTTCGCTCCTAGCAGCCAGGAGCTGGGATGTTTCCTCCTGTGTTTTTTGTTTGTTTGTTTCAAGATTTATCTATTATTATAAATAAGTACACTGTAGCTGTCTGCAGATGCACCAGAAGAGGGCGTCAGATCTCATGATGGGTGGTTGTGAGCCACCATGTGGTTGCTGGGATTTGAACTCAGGACCTTTGGAAGAGCAGTTGGTGCTCTTACTCACTGAGCCATCTCGCAAACCTCTTCCTGTGTGTGTGTGTGTGTGTGTGTGTGTGTGTGTGTGTGTGTGTTTTAACAATGTTCCTATATGCATTCAGGCTGGAGGAGACCCCAGCTATGAGTGCCTGTGGATAAATCACTGGTTTTTCCTTTCTCTTCCCAGGGGGCTTGGCATCCGTGATTTACACAGATACCTTCCAGGCGGTCATCATGTTGGTTGGCTCCTTCATCCTCATGGTATTCGGTAAGTTAGGACTGTGTGCACAGATCCCTAGATTCTTGTCTCTCTCTGCCTGCTCATTATTGCTTCCTTCAGATTCTCCTGGGTCACATTTTTTTCTCCTGTCATTTTATATAATCCTCATCGTGGAAATAGTTGCCTAGCTTTCTTTCTTGCTTTATTATATCAAAAAGAGGAAACAAGGGAGGGTTCCATTTCTTTAAGAAGATTGCTTAGGTTGAGTATCTTCTTTAACCTCCACGCCTTTGTGCTCAGAATGGATGAAAGCCCTTGGTTGATAAGAGTATTGGTGCATTGGGTTGAAAAAATAAAAGTTTTTTGATTTATGTTGTAGTTGTATTGGTAGGGTAATAACAATTAAAGCAAAAGAGGCCATTGTAAATGAGTGCAGAAAGACCTTCTGAACTAGACCACTCTGTGGGCAGGAAAACAGTGTATTGGAAAACATGCTGCCAGGCTGTCTCACAAGAATGGAGAGCAGCAGTTCAGCAGGAAAGAGAGTGGCTTTCATAAGGCACTCAGCAGGACGGGAAGCCTTGAGCTGGTGGGAGTTGTCATTATTAATAGGGAACCATGTGGACTCCCCTCAAGACCCCATTAGTTGATGGTTAGGAGCAATAGGAAGTAGCAGCTTTCCTGACAAACAAAACCCTGAATTATCAAGTTTTCTGGAGAAGGCTGAGTTTAGGTTTCCGTTTATTTTGGTACATTTATCTTTATCCAATAGGAACCAGACCAGGTTGAGCCCAGGCCCTCCTCTTAGGCCATTGTCAGCACAGTGGGCCATTTTGGGGGCCAACTCTGAGACCTACAAGCTATGGATTTGAGAGAGAAAGACTGAGGGGTACCAGGGAAGGATTGGAGATGGAAAAAAGAGAAGAGGGGAAACAATGTTCAAAATACAAAAATTAAAAAAAAAAAAACCTTTTGATGTATCTAGAACTTTCACTGGAAAATTAAGTATTAGAAAATCTCAGATAACTGTTAACTAGTTGTATCTATTTTAAACAACCACTCCATTAAAAGAGGGAATCTCTGACTCTTTTGCCTGCTCTTAGAACCTGTTCTTTCTCCTGAGTCGATAGGAGGGTGTCTTATTATATACTTAGCCTTATTGGATCTTGTCATGCCCTGTTCAGTTGATATCCAGGGAGGCCTGCTCTTTTCTAAAGGGAAACAGAAGAGCAGTAGATCTTGGGGCAGGGAGGCTGTATTGGGATGTATATTATAGGAGAAAAAAAACCTCACTTTATTCAGCACACTGTTAGCGTGCACAAACATGGCTTGGCATTTTCTTTGTGATTCCCACTGTTTTGTTCTCATATCTTGCTGGCAGGCAGCCATAATGAATTCACAGCGTGCAAACTTAATTTTCTTCCGCATTCTTCTACATTGAGGAGGCTTAGGCAAGATCGGGTTATCTTGACCCTACCTTCTCCCCATTGGAGCCTCATCTGGCATGTAAATAAATGGTATCTCCTATCTTCCAAAAAAAAAAAAAGTGTGTGTGGGGGGTGGGGGATTCCTTCTTCCATGCTGGGAGAGATTCTTAATTTAGACTAAAGGGCTCCTTCCAAGACAGGCCCTTGTATGTCCCATGATGTTTTAACAGATTAAAGAGGGATTCCTTCCTTTCCTGCTGGGGAAAGGTACTTTGTAAACAAATAAACACAAAACAAAACCAAGAAAAGCCTTTGCTGGCGTGTGGTGTGATGTGATTACAGCCCTTTGACTTTAAAAGCCCTACCCTGCCCTGTTTTAGCTCCCAAGAGCTCTTCTGAGGTACTTTTCCACTAAGCATAGTGATTCGTAACCTTTATGCATAGATTATCTTAAAATGATACTCTGTGTAGATAATCCATAAGTGCAACAAAAAAGACAAGGTGAGGATAAACGCCTCTCCCCAGTTCTGAAGTCCCCAGGCTCCATCCAATAAGCTGCGCTAAAACAATCTTGAACATGCCTGTATCCACTCACATAGCTTCAAGTCTATGAAGCTAAGACTGAAAGAAAAATAAAAAGCGACCCCAAACAAACAACAACAAATCCCCACTGGTATGGTGACTTCAACACAATCAGGACATCATTAACCATGTGGCTATCAAATTAAATTCAGCTCATTTACCCAGCTCCCCATCTTGGCCATCTTTGGCATGACAAAGCTTCCTATGCCCTTCTTGTTCCCTGGTCTCTGTTATTTGAACTTAATGGTAGGATGCCAGGTTATTCTCTCTCGGTCCCACTATTCTGATAAATTCTGCATCATCTGAACTTATGCTCGATAGCTGCAGATGTATTGGCTCATTTTTTTCTCATATCAACTATTATTGACTCCTGACTAGCCATTCCAGACCTGCAATGGTCTCTCTTACCTTTTCTCAGCTTGCTGCCTCAAATTCCCCTTCTTCTCTTCTTCCCATTGTTTTATAAATACCATAATTAAATATAGTACGTCACCAGAAAACTAGACTATGTGAAAGGTTTGAAGGCCATTGCTCTCCTCCTTTCAAAAGAGTTGAGATTCCTGGTGGCTAATTTCACAGGGATTGCTCTGTGATCTCCCCATCAGGATTGTCTCTGCTCTGCGTGGTTGGGAGGCACCAAGGTCAGTCTATTGCTGGCGCTTCTCATTTTTTACTGTGATGCTAGCTAGCTACTGAACACAATATGGAAGAGTGTTGTAAGAAAAAGGCGTAATAATTATTTGCTTCATGAGCTTTGTGAATTTGACCTGTTGCCAGCAGAGACATCAGAAAGGCCTGGATCAGGAGAGAGGGTCATTGAAGGTTAGCTCGGACTCCGCTTCAGGGGACAATTGTAGAGAGCAGCTATCTGCAGTGGGCAGGGGCTATTTTATTTCTCTGGTGCTTTTGCAGCATTTGTTGAAGTCGGAGGCTACGAGAACTTTACCGAGAAGTACATGAACGCCATCCCCTCTGTAGTGCAGGGGGACAACCTGACCATCAGCCCCAGGTGCTACACTCCTCAGTCGGACTCCTTCCACATCTTCCGGGACCCTGTCACTGGAGACATTCCTTGGCCAGGAACTGTATTTGGAATGCCGATTACAGCTTTGTGGTACTGGTGCATAAACCAGGTATGTGCATAAGTGCGCAGGTATGCGCATGAGGGAGAGCAAGAGAGAACCTCTGTTCCTTTTTTTCATCTCACAGAAAAGCACTAGGATCTAGTTTCGGCACACAAACATCATTTTCAAATCAGAACGTCTTTACAAGACGTAGGAAGAGCAGCTGCCCCGTGCCACACCCTTCCCTGCATCATATCCCTCCGAAGCAGACCCAGCAGGCTCCTTCAATCAATTATTTGCTATTTATAACCTTTCTTGGCCCCCCTGAACCATAAGCACAGATGTGACCTTAGACCTCTCTAGAAATGAATGCTCTCAGAACCCACCCTTTGTTCTGTCCAGTTTTAGAAATAAAATAAAATAAAATAAATAAAAAGGCAGGCTGAAGCCGGGCGGTGGTGGCACACGCCTTTAATCCCAGCACTTGGGAGGCAGAGGCAGGAGGATTTCTGAGTTCAAGGCCAGCCTGGTCTACAAAACCGGTCTGTTTTGTTTTGGGACCGGTTTCCGGGCATTCCCTCACATTCTTAGATCTCACTAGAAATGAATGCTCTCAGAACCCACCCTTTGTTCTGTCCAGTTTTAGAAATAAAATAAAATAAAATAAAAAAATAAAAAGGCAGGCTGAGCAAGCCAGTCTGCAGAATTCTTCCACAGCTTCTGCTTCAGTTCCTACTTCCAGGTTCCTGTCCTGAATTTCTGCCCTGGATTCCTTCAGTGATGGACTTTAAGATAAAATAAATCAAATTGCCGGTTTGGGAATTCCTCCAAAACCAGTCTGTTTTGTTTTGTTTTGTTTTTTGAAAGAAACCAACCCTTTTAAAATATTTCAAAACATTTAAAAAGCTGTGGGAACTTTTATAAGTTGGAATATTCTATATTGTGATATTAACATTAATGTGAGATCCTGGGGGTAAGCAAGAAAAGAAGGCTTGTAGTTGAACAGTGATGTGTTTGTGTGGCAAGTTGCCAAGGGGTCAGTTTTGCTCAATAGTCTTAAGTTAATTTGATACAAGCTGGAGCCATATGAGAAGAGGGAGCCTCAGTTAGAAACACCCCCATCAGACTGGCTTGTGGAAAAGTCTATTGTAAAAATGGAGTTTCCCTCCCAGCCCCGAGTTCCCAGATTAATGACTCTGAGAGCCAAATATATTTACAAATACCTTGGCCATAAGTGTCACATGTTCCCCAACTAACTCATAACTCAATATCCAGTTTATTCTAGTCTAAATTATATCATATGACTGGTAACTCCTGCTCAGCGTTCACGCATCTACCCTTCCTCATGTCTCGGGGCAAATCCTCCCACGCCCGGCTCTCTCCCAGAATCCCCTTCTCCCTCCCACCTTCTATACTACCCCTTTCTTATAGGTCATAGGATTTTATTGACAGGGGATGCATCCATACAGCACACAAGAGATTCCTTCTACAGCCTGTGGTACATTTTCTTGGTTGGGGATTGATGTGGAAAATTCCAGCTCACTGTGGGCAGTGCTGCCTCCGGGCTGAGAGGGTCCTGGGTGAGCTAAGAAAGCAGGTTGGGTGAGCCATGAGGAGCAAGCCAGTAACCAGCACTTCTTCATGGCCTCTGCTCCGGGGCTTGCCTCCGGGTTCCTGAATTCCTTCCCTGGCTTTCCTTCCGTGATGAACTGATGAACTGTAAAGTGAAATAAATAGTCTCCTTCCCAAGTTGCTTCTGGTTGTACGGCTTTATCGGAGCGAGAGAAACCCCAACTAAGGACAACTCATCTGAAGGAAGCATCCCTATTTTTGGCAACTATTTAGAATAATATTATCAAGAAGTCAGGATTTTATGAGGAGCTTGGAATATAGATCAACAATAGAGCACCTGCCTAGCATACATAACATTCTGGATTTGAACCCCCAACACTGAAAAACTGGGGGAGGGAAGAGAAGTATATAAAACATTCTGGGATTGTTTTATACATTCTGCTTCTCTGCATAATTCTCAATAGATTTGCATAGTTTAGGTAGGAATTTTTTAAATCACGTGAATCCCTCTTTGAGGACCCCCATTACTAAATATGATTTGTGGGTAGTCACGGACCATGACGAAAACAATCCACATGAACGTCTCAGTGATCTACTCACTGCCCGACTACTGCATTTCCTTTTCTTTCTTCTTTAAAAATAAAAAGATTTATTTATAATATGTAAAGTACACTGTAGCTGTCTTCAGACACCCCAGAAGAGGGGGTCAGATCTCATTAGATCTTGTTATGAATGGTTGTGAGCCACCATGTGGTTGCTGGGATTTGAACTCAGGACCCTCAGAAGAGCAGTCAGTGCTCTTAACCGCCGAGCCATCTCTCCAGCCCTACTATTGTGTTTTCATAGCAACAGAAATGACTAGTCAAAGAGGCTATTACCTCATCAACAGTAGGAAGATCCTAACGATGCCTAGGATATTACATTCACAGCCTAAAGCATAACGTAGGGCAGTATTACCACCTCCAGGGATTACCATTGTTACTTTGCAGCCTGGACACTGTCTGCCTTCTTGTGACTATAGATAGTACCCGCCACAGTGCACAACCATGGGTGTCAGTCCTCATGTTCCACCTCGTTTGAAGGTGACCCAGCACCTCGGTCACTGCTCCATATGCCAGGCTAGCTGGCCAGCAAGTTTCCAAGGGTTTCCCCATCTCTGTCCACCATTAGCTATAAAAACACTGGGACTGCCAACACATGCCACCGTGTCCAGATTTCCATCTCTGCACCAGCTTCGGGGAATAATCCTACTTGAGAAACGTAGCCTCACAATACACAGTCTAAATAGTTCTTCAAACCATCGCCTTCCTCCAGAGCCCATTAGCTTCCACCAACGCCATCTTTTCTTGCTGCCGTTTTAAACCTCAGAAGACAGATTGGACATCATTTTCTGGTTGTCTCACTACTATATTGCGTTTCCCCGGCAGGTCATCGTACAGCGCTGCTTATGTGGCAAGAACCTGTCGCACGTGAAGGCTGCCTGCATCCTGTGTGGCTACCTGAAGCTGCTCCCCATATTCTTCATGGTGATGCCAGGGATGATCAGCCGCATTCTGTACCCAGGCAAGCCACACCCTTAATGTCTGTTCTCTGCTTGAATTCATATAAGTCTATTAAGGAACTCTTATTCCTTTCAGATTTAGATTTATTTTCCACATACGGGTGTTTCGCCTACATGCATGTCACTGTTATCACATGCATGCAGTACCCGAGGAAGCCAGAGGTGGCGTCGGGTCCTCCAGAACTTGAGTTATACACGGTAATGAGCTTCCATGTGGATGCTGGGAACCAAACCCAAGTCCTCTGCAAGAGCAGCAAGTGCTCTTCTTGACTGTTAAGCCATTTCTCCAATCCCAGGTATCTTTAAGATATAGCAAAACCTTACTAAAATAGGAAACCTATTCTAGGTAGAAATAGAAGGAGAAATTCAGGTTGAGAAAACAGCTGCTGCTGCAGGGGTGTCCGGGGCATAAAAATCAGTTTGCCTTATTTGAGAACCGTTTCCTTAGTCCTTTAAGCGCTCCGCGTATCCTTGGAGGCATTTGAAATGGTGAGTCCTGTTTTCAGAAGTTTAGAGAGTATGATAGAAGGGCACTGAAGGAAGTAGTAGGATTTGTTAAAGATAATTCGTGAGCTGCAGATGCTAAGGGTGGGAAGGTACGCATCATAGTTAGGGTTTCATTGCTACGAAGAGACACCATGACCAAGGCAACTCTGATAAAGGCAAACATTTAATACAGGGCTGGCTTACAGGTTCAGAGGTTCAGTCCATTATCATCATGGTGGGAATCGTGGCAGCGTGGTGCTAAAACTTCAAGCGTTATATTGTCTAGGTATGGAGAGAGTATGTACTCTTGTCCTGTTCCTGATTTTAATGGAAATGCTTTCCCTCCATCTAAGGTGGCATAGGCTATGGGCTTGCCGTAAACTGCTATTCCTAGGTCGGAGCTTTTCATTGGTCTCCCTACTCTCTTTAACGATTTTTATTATCATAAAAGTCGTATCATATGATTGGATTTTGTCAAAAGCCTTTTCTGCATCTAATGAAATAGTCATGTGGTTTTCATCTTTTAGAATGTTTATATGATAGATTAATTTCTTAACTTACATATATGTTGAACCATCTCTGCAACTCAGGGGCAATGCCTGTTTTATTCTGGTGGATGGTAATTTTGTGTGTACTTGTATTGGGCTTGTAAATATTCCATTGGGAATTTTTACATTTATGTTCATAAGGGAAATTGATCTGGACTTACCTTTCTTTGTTGCGTCTTAATGTGGTTTGGGAATCAGAGTAACTGTAGCCTCATAAAAAAAGAATTGGGCAATGGTCCTTCATTTTCTATTTTGTGGAATAGTTTCAGGAGTATTTGTGTTAATTCTTCTTTGAAGCTCTGGTAGAATATGGCCCTGGACTTTTTTTTAAACTTGAGAAACTTAATTACTGCTTCTATTGCACTAGGAGTTATACATCTACCTAAATGACTTATCTGATCGTAGTCTAACTTTGGTAGCTGCTATATATTGGGAAAGATCTCCATTTCGGGAAAGGGGCACAGCATTCGAAACATGGCAGATGATGTAGATCAGCAACAGACCACCAATACCATAAAGGAACCCCTGGATCTTATCAGGCTCATTGAAATATGATCCTGGGAGAGGTGACGATGATGTAGAGTGTTGAGGAGACATATGAAGAGATAGAAAAATCCACAAAACGAAACATCCCCATGCTCTTCGTCCAGGGAGATGGTGTTGTTCCAGTTGTCCCTCTGTTGAGAGTTGGCTGAGACAAAAGATGGATCCTGTGTAGGAAGGTGGAGACTTTGCCCCTTGAGAAGTACAGGATCCTCCCAGAGAGAGAAGCTCACATGCAATCTGATAGTCAGGAATGACCTGAGGAACCCTCTACCCTCAAAGAAGTTCATTTGCAAGTAACTCAGGAGCTCTCCAGCTAAATGACCTGACCCTTCCTCCAGCCCTCCAGTCAGTATGGTCACCTTGCTCTTTTCAGGAGTTGGTTTGCCCATTGTTCTTGCAGTTACATTCAGGTTGTTTTTCTTTAAATTAAATTTAATGTCTCCTTTTTTTAAAAAAACAAATTATCCATTTCTTTTATATTTTCCAATTTGATGGAATACAGGTTTCTTTTTTAAAAAGTATGTCCTTATGACTGTTTGCATTTTCTCATTGTTTATTGTTATATTCCCCTTTTCATCTTTAGACTTGTTAATTTACATCTTCACTCTCTGCCTTTTTAGTTAATTTGGCTAAGGAGTTGTCAATCTTACTGATTTTTCTCAAACAACCAACTCTTTGCTTCATTGAGTTGGATAAAAACTCTTTGTATTTTTTTTTGTTTCTATTTTATTGATTTCATCCTTGAGTTTGATTATTTCTTGCAGTCCACTCTTTTTGGGTATTTTTTTTTTTCTCTTCTAGAGCTTTCTGTTCTAGGGTGTGTCGTTTAGTTACTAAGATCTCTCCAAATTTTTAATGTAGGCATTTAGTGAACTTGCTTCTAAGAACCCCCTTCACTGTGTCCCATGGGTGTGGTTATACTGTGCTTTCATTTTATTCTATTCTTAAAAGGATTGAACTTATTTCTTAACTTCTGTCTTCACCTGTTGTTCACTTAGTAGTGAGTGGTTGCTCAGTTTCCGTGAGTTCGGAAGCTTTCTGTTGTTTCTCTCGTTCTTGGTATCCAGCTTTAGTCTCTGACGTTCGGGTCGGATGCAGGGTGTTATTTCAGCTTTCTTGTTATTTGTGGAGGCTCACTTTGTGTCTGAACATGTGCCAATTTTCAGAAAGTTCCATGAGCTGCTTAGAAGAAGGCATGTTCCTTTGCATTTATTTAGTGGCATGTTCTGTAAATATCTGTCGGATCCATTTGGTTTATGATCTTGTTTAGCTCCAGTAGCATCTATGTTTAGCTTTTTGTTGGAATGACTACCTATCGGTGAGGGTGTGGTATTCAAGTCACCCATTGTTAGTGTGTGAGGATCAATATGTAATTTAAGTTGTAGTACACACACACACACATACACACACAGTATATCATTATATATTAAACATATATACATAAATACATATATACACATACATATAACATATATAATTATATATCATATAATTACTATATTTTGTAGTGTGTGTACACACACACACACTTGGGTGCCCATATGTTCAGTCCATATATGGTAAGAATTGCAATACTCTCTCAGATTTTTCCTGGAATGACCGCCTCCAGTCGTCTCTGATTAGTTTTGCTTTGAAGCCTGCTTCCTCAGATATTAAAATGGCTACACAAGCATGCTTCTTGGGTCCATTTTCCTGGCGTATATTTTCCCATCCTTTTACCCTGAGGTTATGTCTATCCTTGACGTTGTGGTATGTTTCTCGGATCTAGCTGAAGAATGGATGCTGTTTTTAAATCCATTCTGTTAGTCTGTGTCTTTTCATTGGGGGGATTGAGACTGTTGATGTTGAGAGTTATCAGTGAGCAGTGTTTGCTGGTTCATGTTATTTGGTTGTGGTGGTGTGGGAGTGCCCCGCTCTTTTGATTGGCTGCTCTGATATTGTTCTGTTTTCTTAGGTGTGCTTAGCCCCTTCAGGTTGTAGTTTTCCTTCTAGTACCTTCTTGAGAGCTGTATTTTTAGATAGACACTACATAAATTCGGTTTTATTGTGAAATGTCTTTCTTTCTCCACCTATCATCATGGAAAGTTTTGCTGGGGGCTGGAGAGACGGCTCAGCAATTAAGAGCACAGACTGTTCTTCCAAAGGTCCTGAGTTCAATTCCCAGCAACCACATATTGGTTCACAACCATCTGTAACGGGATCCAATGCCCTCTTCTGTGTGTCTGAAGACAGCCACAGTGTACTCATCACATACATGAAATAAATAAATCTTTAAAAAAAAAAGTTTTGCTGGGTATAGTAGTCTTGACTGGCACATGTGCTCTCTTGGAGTTTGTAGATGATTTGTCCAGGCCCTTCTAGCTTTTAGAGTCTCCATTGAAAAGTCAGGTGTTTAGTTCTGCCTTTATATGTTATTGGTCTTTCCCCTTGGAGATTTTAATATTCTTTGCTTATTCTGTACATTTAGTGTTTTGATTATTGTGTGTCACAGAGATTTACTTTTCTGGTCCAGTCTATTTGGTGCTCTGCATTCTTCTTGTATCTTGTCAGCATCTCCTTCTTTAGGTTGGGAAATTTTCTTCTATGATTTTGTTGAACATTATTTTCTATGCTTTTGATCTGGGTACCTTTTCCTTTCTCTATTTCTACTATTAGTAGATTTGGTCTTTTCATAGTGTCTTAGTTAGAGTTACAATTGCTTTGTCAAATACCATGACTAAAGCAATTTGGAGAGGAAAGGGTTTATTCAGCTTATGAGTTCACTGGCCCCAAGGACCAAGGCCAGGGAAGTCACCATGGGAAACGAGGGTAGAGGAAGGGGAGAGAAAGAGAGAAGGGTTGTATACACAGAGAGAAAGGAGGAGGAGGAGGAGGAGGAGGAGAAGAGTGCCCAAGACCAAAATGTCTGGATTATATAGGGAGGAGCCTCTTATGGAAGAGTGGTTCAGGGTTGGGGGCAGGGTATGCCAAGCTGGGACTGAGGGATGCTGGGAGAACCTAGAAGCCAGATCTGCTTTGGTATGTAAAATATGCGCCTCAGCCCCTTGTCCCAGGTTTAAGACCAAACAGAAGGTAGTGCTTCTGAGATTCTGACAGGTGTGGCCACTGGGGTTCTGGATAAAATGGTTTTCTAGGTTTTAGGAAAATGACAGAGAATGGGAATTCACTAGAAGAGGAGGCTGAGGAGGTCTAGTGGAGGGAGGAAAGCAGCATGTGCCACCAGTGTTTGTCTAGTCCCCTGAGAATGAGGGTAGAGTGAGCGGGAGGCGAGGCTGGAACAGTTGGTCTGCTACGGAGATGGGGATTTGGAGCAGAAGAGGGAGAGCTGAGGTTGTCTGTCTGATTCGCCAGCCTTCAGACAGGTGGCTGAGACAAAGGAATGGGAGGGTGAGGAAGACTACAATGTCCACTAGAGATGAGGGCAGCAAAGGGGAAGGGAAACTATGGTAGGTGGTACACTCCAGAGCTGGAGGTGAGACCAGGGGACTGGATTCAGAGGAGAGTGAAGAACATCAGACGATTCCCTGGCAGCGCATTTCCACAGAGTGCTAGAGGATGATCATCTATCTCTAAAGCTCCATCCGGGTCATATCTAAGGGACAGTCCTGCCTGATGAGTCAGTCCATCGGGATCTATGAAAATAAGACAATGGCAATGTCGTATGCTGGATAAAGAGGTACCAGGTCTTTGACATAAGATTCAAAAATGTTTCTCTATTTCCAGACAGGCGCCTTTCCTCCCACCCATGAGCTTACTTCCCTCTTTCTCCAGCGGTGGCAAACTGTGCCTGTTTGAGTCTTGCTCACTGACCTGCCCTCTGGAACGTTTCCCCAGATATGGTGGCCTGCGTTGTGCCTTCTGAGTGTGTGAAGCAGTGTGGCGTTGATGTCGGCTGTACTAACTATGCCTACCCGATGCTGGTGCTGAAGCTGATGCCCATGGGTAAGTAAAGGTTGAGGCTCACACAGCCTCACATGCTTGGTCTGTAGATGGGGCTCACACAGCCTCACACGCTTGGTCTGTAGATGAACATAGAAAGGGTTGCGATGTAATCCTCAGCATTTACTACTCTTACTTCCACTCACGCAGCTGTTGATAGACATTTCTCGGGCATCTTTCATATGTTGCCAGGAGCCTAGACCTTCCAGATATGAGATGAGCATCTTGACTCTTTAGGCTCAAGACTCTTTGAAGAAAATTAGGAATATTTACCTTGTCTCTTTCTAATAAAAAGCACCGTTTAACCACAAACCTATATATCCAGTTGGAGTAGAGGTTAATTGTGGGCCAGGGACACTCAGATGTTTGATCTCAAACTATTCATGATGCAGACACGCACTGAGTGTATTATGTCCCAGGCACTAACTTGGGTACCCAGGAACACTGATGGAGTTGCAAATATAAATCTCCCTACCACTTAGAATTCACATTTCATTTCCTGAGATATAAGACACATTGCACGCATGAAGTGAGTACATTAATAAGATACCGGAGTGAGACTGTGGTGAACTGAATCCGAGAGAATTGTAGAGAGCTCAGGTGCGAACAGTTGAACACTTCCATTAACACTTCCACGGCCCTCTCTTCATCTCAACACACATGAGCATTCTCAGAATGAAGGGAGTGTAGACCACAGATCTGACACCATATTCCCGTATCCTCTCTTCTAGCAGATCTAGGGCTAAAGGGAATGAGAGCACCGGGATGCTACAAGGATTCAAAATCTTTTGGCTTTTCCTTTCCAAAAACAGCAGAACCACTAAAAAACCAGATTTTTCCACTAAATCTTTGTGTGATCATAAGACCACCACAAGGAAAGAATGCATGCCACAGCTTATTCTATTCTAAAACTAGGTCCCAAAAACTATGATCTGTATTTATATTTGGGACTAACTTCCCTACTGTGTGATTTTGAGATCACCAGGAGTTACACAGCAAGCTCCCCCTGCATTTCTATTATATGTGTATGATTGACATCTGCTCAAACAGTCAATGTTCCAGAGAAATCCAGTGTCTTGGAGCAACTCCCTGCTTTTAGGCTGGCACTCAATAGAATAGGACCATCCACTCTAACCAGAGCTTGCTCCCTCTGACCCCCAGGACTACGAGGCCTGATGCTGTCCGTCATGTTGGCTTCTCTCATGAGCTCCCTGACCTCCGTCTTCAACAGCGCCAGCACCCTCTTCACCATGGACCTGTACACCAAGATAAGGAAGAAGGCAACGGAGAGAGAGCTCCTGATAGCCGGACGGTGAGGGAACCTGCTATCTGCCTAGAACGCCTCTGAGGAAGAGACGTTGCAGCGACAGCCTAGGGTTTGCATATTTTTTCCTTCAGTGAAAACAATCTCCAGTCTACAGTGGAAGAGGTGACACCGGGAACAGTTTAACTCGGCATCTCTTTACACATCCAAAAACTGAGGCCATTTGAATGTAATCGTTGTTTTCGTTTTTTCATATTGTAAGTGTTTCAGGCGGTCCGTGTGTTTTTTTTTTTTTCTGTTTTGACCTTTTCCTCCTACAATCCCTTCCAATCATGTCTTCACAGATTACCACCTACTTCATCTTCATCTCTCAATGTCTCCGAGTATGTCACCTGCAAGGGATGATAAATCACATTACTACCCCAAATGAGATTATCAACTTTGCACCCATTAAGGATTAGCTGTTAGAAAGGGCAGACTCGGGGAAGGGACTAGCTCAACAAGTTGCTTAGAGGGTTATGTTAACCAAAGATCCCCTAAGTGGTCTGGGAGCCCTGAAGACAAATAAGGGGAAGAAATAATCAAGAAGAAAGAAAGAACCCCCTTTTCCTCTTTGTTATTTATTTATTTTTTAAGATTTATTCATTTACTGTATGAATCCACTGTAGCTATCTTCAGACACACCAGAAGAGGGAGTCGGATCCCATTACAGATGGTTGTGAGCCACCATGTGGTTGCTGGGATTTGAACTCAGGCTCTCAGCCGCTGAGCCATCTCACCAGCCCGTACATTTTCAATAATGAAAACAAGCTATCACTTACCTGTGGAGTGTCACCTCAAGGTCACTCTGTGGCTTCTCAGCTAGTTAGAAGAGAAACGGGGTTCCTTTTCTTCTCCACTTTTCCTGTGGTTTTCTCTCTGTGGTTTGGGATAGAAGCGCTCTCAGAGACGACTGCCAAGCCCAGTGTTTTTACAGACCAGTCTCGAAGGGCACCGCCCGCTTTCTTTGGAAATTGATACCAAGAGGAACTCAACACTATTCATTCGTTTTTCTTTGCTTTATAGCATCTTTACTAAATCAAACACTTGAAATGGAAACCTGGTGGGCCTCCCTTGCTCCAGGTCCTGACTGGGTGAAGGCTGTAGGAGAAGAGAATGGAAAAGCATCGTTGTTTCTCTTTGTTTTATCTTCCTGGGCTGGTGTTCAAAATACACTGATCCCACCATTCGAGACATGATCTTGGACACAAATTTCTTTTAAGTCAAAAATAGCCAAGTAATATCTCTGTCCTCTTTGTTACCAAATGTCTCTCTCCCAACATGCAATCATGAGAAGCTACACACAACAAAAATACTTGGCTTCGTATGAGCAAGCTATGCCTCTGCTGAGGGGGTAGAGAAACAGAGCGGCAGCGGGTGAGATCGTAATCAGAACACATTATGTGAAAGAAATCCTCTTTCGGTAAAGAGAGAAATAGGACGCCAAAAGGGATAGAAGTCAGGCAGAAGGAAAAGATGCACGTGACCTCACGAAAAAGGTTAGCAGGTTTTCCGGTGGGCGTGGCATCTGAGTGAAGTCTCCCGTGGGCGTGGCACTTGAGTGAAATCCGGAAGTGGGGCAGGGAAGGCTCTATGGGGGCAACAACAGTGAGACCATCGCTTATGTCAGGTGTGTGGCAGCTCTGCTAACAAGGGATAAGGCTGTCCCCAGGTAGCAAGTAGGAAAATAAAAAGAGCACAGCTTACCAAGATATCCAGGAGCCAGGCCACGCCAGGCCACTTGAGCTCGAGACAGAAATAATTGAAGTGGGCTGGGACAGCACCTGGTTTTCTTTCCAGTGGGGACAGCGACAATAATAATGGAGTGATTTGTCCAACCTTTGCGACGCTCTGGGTTTCATGAGTGTCACAGTTAAGTCGTGTTGCATGGTGGCGGAGGTTTTGTAAAGTTTAAGTGGACGTTAAGCGTCGCCGTCTTCTGCCCAAAGACTTGTTCCTCCATTCACCCCACCGCCATGGCGGTATTTCAGATGAATGTGGAGACGGTGAGATTTCATGTATAATCTTGTTAATATATTTGACTCCTTATTCACACACAAAGACACAGAAACCCCTGGGTTTAGAAAACCATATAGTTCGTCTTATGGCTCCTGGGATCTTCTAGTTGACATTTTTAACCTGCCCTTTCTGTCAAAAAAAAAAAAAAAAACCCACATAAATTAGTATTTCTTGTCAATTCATCCAGTATTCTGAGAGAGAGAGAGAGAGAGAGAGAGAGAGAGAGAGAGAGAGAGAGAGAGAGAGAGAGGCTGTTTTAATCCTCATTTTGTTTTTTTTTAAAGATTTATTTATTTATTTATTTTATGTGTATAAGTACACTGTAGCTGTCTTCAGACACACCAGAAGAGGGTGTCGGATCCCATTATAGGTGGTTGTGAGACACCATGTGGTTGTTGGGAATTGAACTCAGGACCTCTGGAAGAGCAGTCAGTGTTCTTAACCCCTGTGCCCTCTCTCCAGCCCCCTCCCACCTCCCCACCCCATCCTACCTCCGATTTCGTTTTTCCTACCCAAGAAAAAGATAAAAATTGGATTCTATTTCATTATACAAATAACTACTGATTAAGAAAACTAACACAGCATTTCTGCGATACATATTGTACTAAGGAATTATTAAGCAACAGCTGACATTTGATTGTCTTTATGAGGAACCATTAATCTTAGATTGAAGCCTTTATGAATGGTGTAGATAAGTATTATTGGCATTGAATTAATAGATAGTTAGCATGAACCCTTAGCATGGGTTCATATCAGGTCAAGAAACGTAGTTTTGTTTTGAAAGCGAATGAATGGCATGAGGATAAATTCAAGAACTCAACAGATTTGCCTATGGTACTGTTGTTTACTGTCTGAATTATTTTCTTTTTCAGGCTCTTTGTCACTGTGCTAATTGTCACCAGCATCTTGTGGGTCCCCATAGTAGAAGTATCTCAAGGTGGACAGCTGATCCATTACACAGAAGCAATTTCGAGCTACCTTGGGCCCCCCATTGCAGCTGTCTTCCTGGTCGCCATCTTCTGTAAGAGAGTCAATGAACAAGTACGTGAAAAACGGGGGGGGGGGGGTTCCCTGACAGTCATTGGCATCACAAGATTCTCTCGTGCCATTCCGTGAGTATGCTTCATGCCTGGCTTAGTTTCTACTGTGGTCATCGTTTTGGTTTTTTTTTGTTTTTGATTTTTTGGTTTTTCAAGACAGGGTTTCTCTGTGTAGCCCTGGCTGTCCTGGAACTCATTCTGTAGACCAGGCTGACCTTGAACTCAGAAATCCACCTACCTCTGCCTCCCAAGTGCTGAGATTAAAGGCATGCCCACCACTGCCCAGCTGTGGTCATCTTCATGTCTGATCCTCACTAAAGTGGGAAGATGCTTGACCTTGTGGTCCCCATTAAGACTACAGACTTCACATGTGTTATGAAATGTCACGTGTATAACCCAGTGCTGGTGAACACCAGTTCATGATATGGACTGTTGGCATTCCATCAGGACCCTAATATTGTGATCTGAAGTAGATCCACTCTGTCCAGTGACGATGGTAATAGAACCTATTTATAATAGTTGTTATGGAGATAAAATGAGATAGCATAGTAAATACTTTTTGAAACAGTTAATCCAAAATTAAAGTACATTCACTGCTATCGTGGTACAGATGGTTAATCTTTTTACTTCGTAGGTCGGATCCCTTAAATGTGCTTTTAGCTGTTTATTGTATTATGTGATTCTCAGGCAAGTTAACAGTCCTTAGTGTTTAGTGATTCTCAGCTCTTCTAATGGCGTAACATGCATCACAATTCATCTTGTTCTACAAAACAAAGCAGAAGTTTGGATTCTCCATATAAAAGTCAGGGAAATTTTCAGCTTAGGCCAGCGCTGACAGTAGAGCCCTGTCATTAGACAAGCAACAGTGTAATGATGTTTCAGGGCCATAGATGGCACCTCCCACTGTGGACACTGGAAACAGTGTAACGATATTTCAGGGCGGCAGATGGCGCCTCCCACTGACAGCTTGGGTTCAACATTTTCCGTTCTTGATCCTCGCCTAAGAAAATAGTAGTAGTTAATTATGACTTACTTGAACGAGAGTCTCATATTTCCTAAGCACTCTTGTGTTCTTGTTTTGTTTTTACCAGGGAGCCTTCTGGGGTCTGATGGTTGGACTGGCGATGGGCCTTATCCGTATGATCGCAGAGTTTTCTTACGGGACAGGCAGTTGTCTGGCTCCCAGCAGCTGCCCCAAGATCATCTGTGGAATACACTATCTGTACTTCGCCATCATCCTTTTTTTCGTGTCTATATTGGTTATCCTGGGAGTTTCCTACTTAACAAAACCCATTCCCGATGTGCATGTAAGTGATGCACCAACCAGGAATCATTCTCTTTCAGAAGTCACGTAACAGCAATGCCAGCTACTGCTAGGCTAATAGGACTGTTGAACTGTGAGGTTTCGAAGGAACCTAAGAGACGATCAGTTATCCAACTAAACAATTTGATCATGTATGTGTGAAGCAGCAGTATATTTATAAGAGGCTAAGAAACGGGTACACATTTTTAAGGTCAGCGAGATGCCTACATGGGTAAAGGGACTTGCTGTGCAAGCCTGGCAACTTGAGTTCAATCCCTGGGCCCCACATAAAGGTGGAAGGAAGGCACTTCCTCTTAACTGCTATGTGTACCTGGGAATGCACACACAAACACACATTGCACAGAAATCGTAAAAAAAGAGAGAAAAAAAACGACATGTGGCACAGATATAGCAAACGCACACATCACACAGATTTAGTAAGCAAACAATGAGCATACCATTTCAGAAGTTTCATAATACAGTTGGACAGTGTATCTGCACCATTGTTATGGATTTGGGGAGGGGAGCAATGACTCTTGTCCAATAGACAAAGAAAGACCTTATAATAGACCTGTCCTCTCAGCTGGGCCTCTCTGGGGTCGAGTAGAAATTCAGATCCATTATGAAGGCCGATAAAGATATGTTTTTTTGTTTTTTTTTTTTTAAACACAGGGTAGCTGGGTGGTTGTGACACATGCCTTTAATCCTAGCACTTGGTAGGGAAGGGCAAGCGAATTTCTGAGATGAGGCCAGCCTGGTCTACAAAGTGAGCTCCAGGACAGCCAGGGCTACACAGAGAAACCCTGTCTCAAAAAATAAATAAATAAATAAATAAAAATAAATAAATAAATAAATAAACACAGGGTAATAGCGACCAAGAAAAAAAAAAAAGAACAAAGAGATACATCTTTGTCTTATCAAGCTGACAAAAAGTGCTTACTTAATATTACTAATATAAAATAATAAAGAGTAAAATTTCAGCATCTAAAAATTGTTAGTAAGTGTGTAGGAATTTATGCCTGATTAAGAATGCAGTCGTGTGCCTGGTGGTGGTGGCTCATGCCTTTAATCCCAGCACTTGGGAGGCAGAGGCAGGCAGATTTCTGAGTTCGAGGCCAGCCTGGTCTACAGTGTGAGTTCCAGGACAGCCAGGGCTACACAGAGAAACCCTGTCTCGGAAAAACTGAGAAAAAAAAAAAAAGAGAGAATGCAGTCCTGAGTTATTTAATAGGCCTTAATTCTCCTAATTTATGAGCCACTAATCTCAGTTGTGGGAGCTGATGTGGAGATACTTATACAAGTAGGGAAAAATATATGTATCAGCATTTTCTGTGCAAGCATTATTGACTAGAAAACTGGGAATCTTGGAGTGAAACCAAAATTGCCATCACTAATAAAAATAAGTCTGTAATAATAGTGTTGATAAATATTCTGCAGGCACCTGAGACAGCTTATTATTTGCTTAGAGAATTCAGTGGAAAAAGAGCACACAGAAAAAATATGGGACTTTATAATATCACTTGTGGTACATAATTCAAATAGGGGTGTGTGTGTGTGTGTGTGTGTACATGCACACACATATCCACATGCAGACAAAAACATACAGATACACAACTGAAATTTTCAGCACCATTTATTTCTGGGACAGTAGCAGATAATGTGAGGATCAAGCAAATGTTCATCATTTTGCAACCTGTATGTAATAAGCAATATTAGTATGTAAATGTATATTATATTTATATTTTATACATTACACATTACATGTTATATTTACATATAATTTATTAGATATAGTATATAATACATTTACATACTAACATTGTTTATTAGTAACATATTTATGCATTCTATAACCTTTTATGTATTTTCTATCCATCGCTCAATCTTTTTTTTTTTTCGAGACAAGGTTTCTCTGTGTAGCCGTGGCTGTCCTGGAACTCACTCTGTAGACCAGGCTGGCCTCGAACTCAGAAATCCTCCTGCCTCTGCCTCCCAAGTGCTAGGATTAAAGGCATGCACTTAATCTGCTCAGCTTCCATCGTTCAATCTTAAAGCAATACTGGTTTGCATTGTTTAAGGAGCGGGCCGGTGGATGACATGCAAAACCAAAACTCCATGCGTAGGGTTGCAATATTTCCTTACCAATGACACGTCACCAGAATTCATAACTCAATGTTTACACCAAGTATTGGATATTGACTGAGTGAGCACCAGGAAATGTCATGGTTCCCAAACCAATAAACGTTAAGATTGAATTCTTTTCTCCTAACATAAAGAACTGTAATTTATTATTGATTTCTCTTCTATAAAACTTTTGTCTAGAGTTCCAGTGGGACTATTTTTGTTTTATGTCCGTCATGAGAGTTGAGCTCTGTTAGCAGGTTCATAAATATCAACAGATATTTCATAGGTAGTCGTGTAAAATGTTGTGGGATACCCTTAGTAAAGCCATACTGATATATCCTGGGACAGAAGCTTTGAGGCAAGTGTCCTGAAATACTGTCCCAAATTAGAGCAGTATTCAAGACGTCTCAGGGAGATAGCTTTACTGAAAAAGTAGAGGGTGTGGTGTTGTCTTAATCCCAGGCCTCAGAGGCAGATGGGGCTCTGTGAGTTCAAGGCTAACCTGGGCTCCAGAGTGTGTTCTAAACAAGCCAGAGACGCATAGTGAGAGCCTGTTTTGAGAGAGAGAGTAGATTTAATGCCTGAAACAGGGCTGAAGCCTTTGGAGCTCTGGTAAGGTATCCTAGCACAGCTCTGGTAAGGTATCCTAGCACAGCTCTGGTAAGGTATCCTAGCACAGCTCTGGTAAGGTATCCTAGCACCGATGTAAAAACATGCCTACAAATAAGAACCAATAGCAAATTTCAGTAGAGCTGCATAAAATTCCTGGAAAAACTAAAGTGAAGCGTGACTTGGAGAATACAATGGGTTGTGAACCTATAAACATTTGGATCAGTTTCCTCCGAATAGCCTTGGGGCGTGTCTTATTTATCCATTGCATCCAATCACACTTCTTGCATGTATGGTAAAAAAAAAAAAAAAAAAAAATTACATGACAAAACATATTCCATATATTTTTGAAAGTGTTACTCAGTACATAAAACAGGGGAAATCTTGACCATACAAATGATTGTCAAAAATCTTGACCATACAAATGATTGTCAAAATTCTATAAATCTTAAAAATTTAAAATAACAACAGTGGGCGAAGTTCAGAGGCGGGATAGGAAAGGAATGTGCGATTACGTTTGGAATTCAAGGATTGAACAAGGATAGCTGACCAAACACAATAGATCCAGAAATAGAACTCATGGTATGTCAGATGAAGATCCCCAGTCACCACAGATTAGGAAGGGGAGCAAGGAGGGAGGAAGGTGGGATAACCGTTGTCAGAGAAATAGCTTCCTGCATTTGGCAGAACAATGACATGGTGATTCTTCGCAACAATTTGTCATGTGTCTCATAAGGAAATGGAGGAAGATGGATTTGAAGGCTTTCAACACACTCACAAAAGGACATGGAAATGCTAGTTCCCTTGATTTGCTGGTTGTATGTTGCATGTATGTGTCAAATTAGCGCTCTGTGGCACATAAATATGTATAATTATTATGTGTCGGGTAAAACTTTTTAAACTAGGAATGATGGTGCACCAGCACCTGGGAGGTAGAGACAAGAAGATCAGAAGTTTAAGGGCATCCTAAGCTACACAGCAAGTACAAGGTCAACCTGGCTGCATGAGGCCCTATGTAAAATTGATAAATAGGTAGATAGATAGAGGTGATAGATAGATAGATAAATAGATAGATAGATAGATAGATAGATAGATAGATAGATAGATAGATAGATAGATAGACGGACAGACAATAGAAAGATAGATACATATGATAGATAAATAAGAGATGATAGATATGATAGATAAATAGATAGGTGATAGATACGATTGATAGATGATGGATAGACATGTAAAAGGCAATCTCTAGCCAGACTGGAAATAACAATGATGTTACTATGAACAGTTACACAGTAGGAACAATGAGATAACAATGATGTCACTACTGACAGTTACACAGTAGGAACAATGAATAAACCAAGGTGTCATTTACTAGGTTGATACGCTTCTCTGAAAGTAAGAGTTTTTAGAAATCTTGAGTTTTTAAATGTTTCCCAAAGAATTAAAAACAGAAATGTTTTTTAAATGGCTCACATGTTTTAGACTATGTTATGGGAAGTGCACCTTCCATTACCATCTATAATACTCTTCCATGCAGCCTGCTTTTTAAAAAAAAAATTTTATGAAAATGAGAGTATTGTTCAGTGTTTGCAAATGTGTGTGCCTTTTGCTAATGCTCTCTGTGGCCTCTGCTCAGCTGTATCGCCTGTGCTGGTCTCTTCGGAACAGTAAGGAGGAAAGAATCGATTTAGACGCAGAAGACAAGGAGGAGAATGGAGCTGATGATAGCCCTGAAGAAGGTAACATCTCACTTTCATATTGGTTTTCATGGCTTAGGGAGGACTTGTATATACACTTTCAATTAAAATATAATTACATCCCTTCCCCCTTGTAATTCCCCCCATGTACGTCCTCCCAATCCCTCTCCCTCCAACTCCTCTCACGAATCATAGCCTCCTTTTCATTCATTAATGTTGTTATGTAGTCATCTAGGTGTATTCACAAATATATCAACACAGCCTCCTGGCTCAGTTCCTGTTGTGTGTATATGGTTTCAGGGCTGACAATTTTGTATTGCATAACCAGATAGGGAGCCCATCCCTAGAAGAGGTTAATTCTCATTCCTGGCAGTCATTAGCTGTCTGTAGATGTTTGCCTAGGAGTGGGACATGGTGAGATTTTTTTCCCCCTTCCATGTTAACAAATCCTATTGATACTGTTATTGCTCTTGTCTTGTTTATACAGTCTGGGCTGGTTAGTTTTATGTTAGCCTGACATGAACATCAGGAAAGAGGGAGCCTCACTTGAGAAAATGCCTCCACAAAATAGGGCTGTGGGCAAGCCTGTAGCACATTTTCTTAGTGATTAATGGAAAAGAACCCAGTCCACTGTAAATGGGGCCATCCCTGGACTGACGGTCCCGGGTTCTATAAGAAAGCAGGCTAAGCAAACCATGAGGAGCAAGCCAGGAAGCAGCACCCCTCCATGGCCTCTGCTTCAGCTCCTGCCTCCAGGTTCCTGCCTTGTTTTGAGCTCCTGTCCTGACTTCCTTCAATGATGGACTGTTACCTACAAGTGTAAACCAAATAAATCCTACCCACCTCCCCCCCAACCCCAACTTGATATTTGGTCATGCAGTTTCATTGCAGCAATAGAAACCCTAACTAAGGTGCAGCCATTTCTGTGAAAGAATGTTTCACAGCAGATTTCCTGGTATTCTAGCACTTACGGTCTCCGTAGCCCCTCTTCCACGATGTTCCCTGAGCCATAGACAGAGAAGCTTGGCTTGACTTCTACCCTGTATCAGGCTGTGGTCTCCTGTAATGACCTCATGTACTGCAGAGATAAGCTTCTTTGATGAGGGATGGCACCTCGCTGAATCTGGTTCCTGCAATTATCTAGTTCTCAAGAACTTGTCATTTTTATAACAAACTAAAGCATTAAAAATCTCACTAGTCCAATAATGAAGATGATTTGCTCGCTACGAAATCTATCCATCCATTCAGACACACTAGCATCTTTCTGTTACTATGTCCATCCATTCAGATACACGAGCATCTTTCTGTTACTATGCCCATCCATTCAGATACACGAGCATCTTTCTGTTACTATGCCCATCGATTCAGATACAGGAGCATCTTTCTGTTACTATGTCCATCCATTCAGATACACGAGCATCTTTCTGTTACTATGTGTTGGGTGCTGAGATGGCATTCAGTTAGTTCATATCTTGTTATTAAGTATCTAACCCCAACTCCTCTCTAGCCTCACTTCTTACTATTCTTTCTAACACTCCCATAGCAGGAGAGATGCATCAGCTTTCTTTGCATACACCAAGATTCTAGGACATGGACAGAAAGACTCCTTAGGATATTTTCATGAAGTAGATCATTGGAATCTTTGCCATCAATTGTGACAACCAGTATTGCAATAAAGTTTTGGTTTTTTAAATGGACTTAAGATCAGTTTTCCTTCTCTTAAGTTGTCTATCAATTCTATAGTATGTTTAAATGGATCTCTAAATGGTCTTTTTATTTTTTTTTAAGTTCAGAAACCCATGTGTATTGAGGTTCTGAGGTATTGTATGCAAGTTCCTCCACACGTTACTGGGATTAAAGGTGTGCGCCACCAACGCCCGGCTAGTTTTTCTTTCTTTGTTTCAGACCAAACCGAGAAACCTCGTAGCTGTCTCAAGAAGACTTATGACCTATGCTGTGGTTTGGAAAGAGCTGAACCCAAGCTGACTAAAGAGGAGGAAGAAGCCCTGAAGAAGAAGCTGACAGATACATCCGAGAAGCCCTTCTGGCAGAAGGTTGTCAACGCCAATGTCATTATCCTCTTGGCTGTGGCAGCTTTCTTCTATGGCTATTTTGCCTGAACTCAAGCTCATCCGCAGCAATATTGGTTAAGCAAAGGATCCTTTTATGTATTTTCATTTTATACTTTATTATCTTACAAATAAGCAACTGGTAATTTCATCTAATAAGATAATGTCAGACTTGATTTTTTTTTTTTTTTGGTCCTCCCTCCATGTAAATAAAATAGAGTTTATAATTTTTAAAAGCCACTAGCGTGACTTCATGTAAGTATGTGAAATAGGCAAAGGGCCTGAAATCCTTTGTTTCTACTTTTAGGAAATATAATTTTCAACTGAAATTTTAGAGGTTTAAGAAGTATAACATGGGCGGGGCGGTGGTGGCACAGGCCTTTAATCCTAGAACTTGGGAGGCAGAGGCAGGCAGATTTCTGAGTTTGAGACCAGCCTGGTCTACAGAGTGAGTACCAGGACAGCCAGGGTTACACAGAAAAACCCTGTCTCGAAAAAACAAAACAAAACAAAACAAAACAAAACAAAACAAAACAAAAGTGTAATGTGGGCTGGAGAGATGGCTCAGTGGTGAAGAGCATTGACTGCTTTTCCAGAGGTCCTGAGTTCAAATCCCAGCAACCACATGGTGGCTCACAACCATCAGATGCCCTGGTGTGTCTGAAGACAGCTATAGTATATTTACACGTAATAAATAAATTAATCTTTAAAAAAAAAGTATAATGTGATGATGTCATATACACATTGTGGAATTCTTACCACAACCAAGCCAACCAGCGCGTCCATAACCTAGCACAGTCACTCTTATGGACCATACATGGAGAGAACCCTAATCTGTTCTCAGCAAGTTTAAAATACACAGGACATCGTTGTTATCCATAGGCACAACACTGTATATTACCAGTTCTCCACAATGTATCCATCTCACAGTGAAACACCTGCACCCTGTCACCAATATCCCTCCTTTATCCCACTGGAAAGCCTGGCTGCTCTAGTGTATTTTGTAACAAACAGAAAAGGGATTTGAGGAAGGGAGAAAGGGAAAGGATTTGGGAGTTTTTTGTTTGTTTTGTTTTGTTTTGATTTTGCCGTTCCTCAGAAGCAACACTATTTAGGAGACCGAATCCGGAGGGGAAATTTTGCTACATCCATTCCATGGCCAAAGGTGGGCGGTCAAGAGCATCTGTGGCAGAAAGGAAAGGAAAGGGAGCAAATTTGTCTTTCTATCAGGAACCTACTCCTGCAATAATGAGGGAGGAGCCCTCCCCACTCTGGCCTCTTTATAGTGGCCCCTCCTCTTGGCACCAACACTGGGAGCTGGGTGTTGAATGCATGAATGCTGGAGGATCTATTCAACTGCAGAATTCTATCCCATCCCCCTGCATTCAGATTGTATCCATTTCACACTCTGGTGACACCAAAGTTCTCGAATGACTCAAAAG
>NW_022196909.1:40838714-40854460 GCF_008632895.1 Mastomys coucha
AAAAACCAAACAGCTCATGTAAATCAGATATGAATGAGGCTCACAGCATGATCCATTCTAAAACAATCCCCTGCTGTCATCTTGGCAAACCAGATATGCTACTTTCAAAGCAAAGGGATGGGATAAGCATGGGATAGATACTCTTATTTCAAAAGAGAGACAAGACAAGAAGGGAGTCATTGGTTCCTCAGTAGTCTTAAGCCCATGAGGTAATTGCTTTTGATTTTATGTCCTGCTTCTCAGCCACACTGGGCCAGAGGCTGGGCCCCCCCAGGGCCTCAGAAATACAACCATCCACAGTGATCTGTGAAGGAAGATGATCGCAGCCACACTGTTTGTGGCATCCTAAGATACTAGCCATTGCCTTCCCTCTGGAACCAAATTACTTAGTCCAACCCATACTGAGAGAAGGGATTACACTTGGATATGAAGTAAAAGAACAGACTATGGAGGACCTTCTTAGAGACTGTGAGCCACAGCAGCAACACTCAAATTAGCCTATAAAGAAACCAAAATGGGCTTCTGCACCCCGGAGCTGACCTTGTGCCACAGCTCACCATACCCAAATCCAGCCGGGAGAGAGTTGGTGTCCCGGGAGTGCTGACACACAAGAGCACAGCTAAGACTTCTGCTCAAATACCTGGACCAGGAGGGACCCTGCTGGAGCCCTCAGGAGACAGGAACCTAGGAGCAGTCTGGGACAGGATCCTTCCAGTTTCCATCTGTGCCTGGAACTGACCCTGTGCTGCTGTTCTCCATAACCAAATCCCATTGGGAGAGAGCTGGTCTCCCAGGAGTGCTGACACACACAGGCTTACAGGAGGGACAAGCCACAGCAAGACCAGCTAATACCAGAGAGAAACAGATGGTGAGAGGCAAGTATAAGAACATAAAATACAGAAATTACTTGGCACCATCAGAACCCAGTTCTCCCACCACAGCAAGCCTTGGATACACCAACACACTGGAAAAGCAAGTTCTGATTTAAAATCACATCTCATGATGATCATAAATAACTCCCTTAAAGAAATACAGGAGAACACAGGTAAACAGCTAGAAGCCCTTAGAGAGGAAACACAAAAATCCCTTAAAAAATTACAAAAAAACCCACAAACACTTGAAGGAATTGAACAAAACCATCCAGGATCTAAAAATGAAAATAGAAGCAATAGGGCTAGTGAGATGGCTCAGTGGGTAAGAGCACTGACTGCTCTTCCAAATGTCCTGAGTTCAAATCCCAGCAACTACATGGTGGCTCACAACCACCCATAATGAGATCTGATGCCCTCTTCTGGAGTGTCTGAAGACAGCTACAGTGTACCCACATATAATAAATAAATCTTTAAAAAAAATAAACAATAAAGAAATCACAAAGGGAGACAACCCTGGAGATAGAAAACCTAGTAAAGAGATCAGGAGTCATAGATACAAGCATCACCAACAGAATACAAGAGATAGAAAGAGAATCTCAGGGGTAGAAGACACCATAGAAAACATTGACACAACAGTCAAAGAAAATGCAAAAGCAAAAAGCTCCTAACCCAAAACATCCAGGAAATCCAGGACACAATGAGAAGACCAGACCTAAGGATAATGGGTATAGAAGAGAGTGAAGATTCCCAATGTAATGGGCCAGTACATATCTTCAACAAAATTATAGAAGAAAACTTCCCTAACCTAGAGAGATGGCCATAAATATACAAGAGGCCTACAGAACTCCAAATAGACTGGACCAGAAAAGAAATCCCTCCTGTCACATTATAGTCAAAACACCAAATGCAGAAAACAAAGAAAGAATATTAAAAGCAGTAAGGGAAAAATGTCATATATAAAGGCAGGCCTATCAGAATTACACCAGACTTCTCACCAGAGACTATGAAAGCTAGAAGATCCTGGGCAGATGTCATACAGACCCTAAGAGAACACAAATGCCAGTCCAGGCTACTATACCCAGCAAAACTCTCAATTACCATAGACGGAGAAACTAAGATATTCCATGACAAAATCAAATTTACACAATATCTTTCAAGCGATCCAGCCCTACTCAATTCCCCAATAAAAAGACTTAGACTAACAGACTGAATATGTAAACAGGACTCAGCATTATGCTGCATATAGAAAACACACCTCAGTGTCAAAGACAAACACTACCTCAGAGTAAAAGGCTGGAAAAAAAATTTCCAAGCAAATAGTCTCATTCTGGAAATCAGTTTGGTGGTTCCTCAGAAAATTGGACATAGTACTACCTGAGGACCCAGCTATACCACTCCTGGGCATATACCCAGAAGTTGCTCCAACATGTAATAAGGACGCATGCTCCACTATGTTCACAGCAGCCTTATTTCCAGAAACTGGAAACAACCCAGATATCCATCAACAGCAGAATGGATACAGAAAATGTGGTACATTTACACAATGGAGTACTACTCAGCTATTAAAAACAATGACTTCATGAAATTCTTAGACAAATGGATGGATCTAGAAAATATCATCCTGTGACATAACTTAGTCACAAAAGAAAACACATGGTATGTACTCACTGATAAGTGAACATTAGGCAAAGAGTGTGGAATACCCACAATACAACTCATGGACCACATGAAGTTCAAGAGGAAGGAAGACTAAAGAGTGGATGCTTCAGTCCTACTTAGAAAGAGGAACGAAATAATCAAGGGAAGTAGAGGATGGGTGGACTTGGGAAGAACAGAACAGGTGGAAGGGAAAAAGAGGGGAAGAATCAGGTATGGGAGGAGATGTACAGGGTGTCAGGAAATTGAATGGAGATGTGTAGGAATGGGAGATGGGAAACTGGGGGTAGCCACCAGAAAGTCCCAGATGCCAGGAAACCAAGAGCCTCCCAGGACCCCACGGGGATGAGATTAGCTGAAATACCCCACAAAGGGGAGGGAGAACCTGTCAAGACCATATTTAGAGGTTAGGCATGGTCCCCCTGGTTGAGGGATGGGACTACCCACCCATCTCTAAAACTTTAACCCAGAATTGCTCCTGTCTAAAGGAAATACAGGGACAAAGAGTGGAGCAGAGACTGAAGGAAAGGCCATCCAGAGACTGCCCAACCTTGGGGTCCATCCCACATGCAGACACCAAACCCATATACTATTGCCAATGCCAAGAAGTGCTTGCTGACAGGAGTCTTGTATAGCTGTCTCCTTAGAGGCTCTGCTAGAGCTTTACCAATACAAATGCAAATACTCATAGCCAACCATCTGACTGTGAACAGGGAACCCCATGGAGGAGTTAGGACAAGGACTAAAGGAGCTGAAGGGGTTTGCAACCCCATCGGAAGAAAAACAATATCAACCAACCAGACCCCTCAGAACTCCCAGGGAATAAATCACCAGCCATAGAGTACACATTGGGGGAACCCACAGCTCCAGCTGGATATATAGCAGAGGATTGCCTTGTTGGGCATCACTGGGAGGGGAACCCCTTGGTCCTGTGGAGGCTTGATGATCCAGGGTAGGGGAATATTGGGTGCTGAGGCAGGAGTGGGTAGGTGGGTGGGTGGGAAGAGCACCTTCATAGAGGCAGGGGAGGGGAGGGGATAGAGAGTTTGTGGGGAAACTGGAAAGGGAGATAACATTTGAAATGTCAATAAATAAAATAACCAATAAAAATTTTAATTAAAAATATATTATGTAATATATAATTCATGTAATACATGAGGAATCGGGTGTGGTTCCACATGGCTGATAGGAAGGAAGAATGTTTATGGGCAGCCAGAGAGAATGCTAGAGAACGGAGCTGAAGAAATGAGCCAGAGGGTAGCCTCCAAATCCGCATGGGCCAAGCCAGCCTAAAGAAAATGGAAGTCCTTTGAGCAACTGAAGCAGAGAAAGGCCCATTGCACAACTGGAGGCAGAGAAAGGCCCATCGCACAACTGGATACAGAGAAAGGCCCATCGCACAACTGGATGCAGAGAAAGGCCCATCGCACAACTGGATGGAATTTTCTTCAAGGCATTCTATTAGGACTTTGATTTTTTTTTCTTTCAGTTTTTGTGGTTTTCTTTAAACACAAAACATGCATGCAAGCCATGTATTCATTTTCTTTGCTGTGTAGCCTGGTGTTGGGATTGGTGACTCTGAAGGCCAGCTGTGCTGCTCTTTCTACAATGTCTTTTTGGTTCTTAGAAGAAACATTGTGAGCAATCTCAGCACAGTAGGATTTTCTGCATGTCTTAGGGTTTTACTGCTGTGAACAGACACCATGACCAAGGCAATTCTTATAAGGACATTTCATTGGGGCAGGCTTACAGGTTCAGAGGTTCAGTCCATTATCATCAAGGCAGGAACATGGCAGCATCCAGGCAGGCATGGTGCAGGAGGAGCTGAGAGTTCTACATCTTCATCTGAAGGCCACTAGTGAAAGACTGGCTTTCAGGCAGCTAGGATGAGGGTCTTAAAGCCCATGCCCACAGTGACACACCCACTCCAACAAGACCACACCCACTCTAATGAGGCCACACCCACTCCAAGAGGCCACACCCACTCCGATGAGGCCACACCTACTACAGCATCAGAATCTGGTCCTTGAATCTTCTCCACACCCTACTGTCGATACTTCTGGGTTTCCACCACTTTTGCTTAATTTTGACATAATGGTGCCTGATGAACTTCTTGGTCCTCTTTTTGATGCTCTCGGGCTTCACCAGAGGCCAGAGGGCAGCCACGATGCTACAAAACAGATGGCAGCCACCTCACAGGTAGCACCAAGCAGGACTTTGATTTTTTTTCTATATATCATTGCTTCTTAAACTCGTTTTTTCAAATGCTACCACTTATCACAGAGAAAATTTTTATATAAATTGTAGCCGTCCAGCAGCCACAAGTATGAATGGGTTTTCTGGAATGGAGTCAAAGTCCTGGAAAACCATTTTGGCGTACTGGAACCGCGGGAAGGGTTTGTAAAAATTAGCCAAACACAGATGGGTTTCATCTTTCATTCAATTCACGTTGTTACAAGCAAAACCAGGTAGAATAGGTAAGGCAAAACCCCTCCCCCGAGTTCGTCAGCGACTAGGCCCAATCAGCAACTTCTCCTTCAGTCTCTGGAGGCGGGACTTCCGGCGTAACTGGAACTTGGAAAGGGGCGTGGCTATTAGCAGGAGGTGGAAGAGAGGCTTGGAAAGGCAGGGTCTGATGGATCAGCCCTCAGCTGAAGGAGGGTTACAATAAATGTTGAGGTTTAATCTGTTGTTGTGTATTGTAATGCTAAATGCACGCCCCCAAGACCTGGTTGTCCCAGAAACGAGAGAGTGATTGACCTATGTGACTTTGCCACTAAACTATTTCTGATTGGTGAATAAAGATGCCGCAGGAGTCAATAGCTGGATAGAAGAGACATAGCAGAGTTTAGGGTTCCTGGGCTTGGGGTCAGGGAAAACCATGAGGGGAGGAGTAAGTGAGAGAGAGAAGAGAAAGCCACCATGGGTTATGTAAGTCGTAAAATAATGGCCATGCGGGTTGGCTAATTAGAGTTAGGAACAGCTCAGGCGAAACATGGCAAATTATATAATGGGATAATTGGCTGGGAAATAGACATAATAGCATAGAGGGTAGATACCTGCCCAGCTCTTATGCTGATTAAGGCTTATTATAAATGTAAAGGTTGTGTGGGTCTTTTATCGGGGATCTAGATGGTCAAAGGCAGGGTGGGAACTCCAGGTTGGGATTAAATATGTCGACAACATGCAATCATATAAGATTTTATATCAATGAGAGTATATATTCATGTTTTATAACAGTAATACTTTTATGGGCATCTTCTACATTAGGAGGACCTTTAACTATTTCCAAAAACTACCACATAATATATGCATCATAATTTATTTAATAAATATCATATTTTTAGTTTTTCCTCATTCTATCTTTTATAAAGAACACTATGGTCATTGACTATACACATTCTTAAAAATTCTTCTCTCGCCAGGCAGTGGTGGCACATGCCTTTAATTCCAGCACTTGGGAGGCAGAGGCAGGCAGATTTCTGAGTCCGAGGCCAGCCTGATCTACAGAGTGAGTTCCAGGACAGCCAGGGGTACACGGAGAAACCCTGTCTTGAGAAACCAAACACCAAAAAAAAAAAAAATCTTCTCTCAAACAATATATCCCAACCAGTTTCCCCTCCCTCTACTCCTCACAGCTCCACCCCCTTCTCTTACAGATCCATTCTTCCTCCATTTCCCTTCAGAAAAGAGCAGGTCTGCCAGAGATATCATCCAACAGCTGTCTGAGTTAGGGTTTCTATTGCTGTGATGAATCACGAGGACCAAAGATCAAATCGGGGAGGAAATGGTTTATTCAGCTTACACTTCTACATTGCTATTTATCACTGAAGGAAGTCAGGACAGGAACTCCAAAACAGAGCAGGGTCATGGAGTCAGGAACCAATGCAGAACGTCCTTCTGGAACTTCATAAGCCAGGCCTCTATTCTCTGCACGGCTCTCCACATTCTTATCTTCCAAGCTCCTAAAGAATATCCCACTGAGATCTCAACACTCAATGATTCTTCTAGACCAAAGTTCTAAAGTCCTTCCACAATCCTCCCCCAAAGAGGGCTAGGTCTGTCACAGCGCTACCTCACCACGTTGGTACCAACTTGTCTGAGTTAGGGTTTCTATTGCTACAGGAAAACACCATGACCAAAACTCAAGTTGGAAGGCAAAGGGTTCTTTGGCTTACACTTCCATGTTACTGTTCCGTCACAGGAAGGAAGTCAGGACAGGAACCCAAACGGGCAGGATCCAAGAGGCAGGAACTGATGCAGAGGCCATGGAAGGGTGCTGCTTACTGGCTTGCTTCCCAGTCAAGCCTCTTTGCACCCTTAATGGGAAGAAAAAAAAAATCTGCTTAGTAAAATTTGTGTTAGTGGCTCCCCCTCTTGGAGATTATGTCAAAAGAGGAAAAAATTTCAGTCAAAACCTCATTGTGTTTAGTAAAACGTAAGTTTGAGAGGCTGCCAGGAATGGTGAATGTCATCATTTGTCAGAAGCTCAGAGGAAGGACAAAGCTCTTGAAAACAAGCAGCCGCGGTCACCCCCCCAACCCCCCCGTGGTGAGAAGTACTTAGGCGGGATTAACTCTGCAGAAGTTCCAGAGACAGACAAAACTTACTCCATTCCAAATTTAAGTCTCAGCCCACCCATCTAAGATAACAGTTTTAAAATCTCATGTTCTCTCTTTTGAAAAACACACCGTTAAAGAACCAACGAAATGGAGAAAGCCCCCAGTCCTTCTATCTCATTTGACGGCTTGTGCTCTCTCCTGGAACACATCCCTAGATGAATGTGTTCATTCAAACATCGATTGCTGTAGGAAGCAGTGCTTGGTGAACTCAATCAAGCAAAGCGAGGTTGCCTTTACCTAATGGGAACTGTATCCACTTAAGGTCGTGTAGAAGTTTCTCATGAGCTCCATGAGCAATAAAGAGGTCAGAGAAGGGCACTCCTATTTTAAAAAGGAAAACCTCAAGCTCAATGTGCAGGTGGAGCTTAAAGTGAACTATCAAGAGCAAATGGAAGTCCGCTTGAAGAGGCTGAAGGCCTTGTGAAAACTAGACACTACGGCTTCCCCCCCTCACTCTGAGCGGCAGGCAACCACGGGGAGAATACAGTGCGATGCCAGTAGTTTGGAAGCAAAGAGGTATTGCATGCAGTTGAGAAAAAAAAGTTAATGGCAAAGAGACTTAAAGCATCTAGGTGCCCAGAAGGGGCCACTCCATCTTAACAGAGACGAAGAGATTGAAGAACTGAAAAGCCATCAGCTCTATTCAGACCCATAGGCATAAGGGGGCCACAGAGCAGAGCAAGAGCCGCAAGATTACAGATGTGAGCTGTTAGAGAGAATCACACGGTAATGACAACAAAATACTCTTCGGGGAGCAGGGCAGTAAGAGGAAACCCTGAACTGTCCTGATGGATTCCCGGAGTCTAGGTGTGGATGAGTCTTGGAGTGACCACGAGCTGAAACGCCACCTCAAGGCTAATGCTGGAGCACGTGGTACAGTAAGAGCATGTGTCTGAGATGTGGGTCTGAAATCTGTCCACTGCTTTTCTTTTTAACTCTCCCAGCTAACTTTTGTCTTTTCCTCAGCCTTCCTCTCCTTGTGACTGGAATATCTCTCTGGAGTGGCCATGTCTACCTATATATCATAAGTTCTATGATTAGGGCAGGATCCAGTTTGGTTTTTTTGTTTTGTTTTGGTTGTTTTTTTGGAAGCTTGTCGATGCTCTGTTGGATTGAGTGAAAGAACATGTAACGAGAACTAAGGAACATCTGGCAAGGATAGTTACAGAAAAGGAGCCCAGACAAACAAACCGAAATTACGACCTGAAAATAAACCCTAGCGGTCTACCAATAAAGTAACCAGACTTAACAAGGATGCAGATTTCAAAATCACTATGTGATTTTAATTCTTGTACCACAAGGAAATGGTAAATGATTGAACAGTGAGTGAATATGCTAATTTTTATTATATATATATATATATATATATATGCATATATATACTTGAGCATACGTGTTTGTTTGTTTTTTTCCAAGACAGGGTTTCTCTGTATAGCCCCGGCTGTCCTGGAACTCACTCTGTAGACCAGGCTGGCCTCGAACTCAGAAATCCGCCTGCCTCTGCCTCCCAAGTGCTGGGATTAAAGGTGTGCACCACCACCGCCAGGCTGAGCATACATGTTTTTAAACATCACATAGTGCCCTCATAAATCTTTTAGTACAATTTTATCATACTCGTTTTTTTTTTAAATGGAAAAACAATGTACCACTTCCTCCTGAAACTTGTGTTAGCGTTAAGACTCCAGTGGATGCCATCGGTTGTTCATATGACAGCATCTAGAATGATCTGGGAGATAAACCTGGGGGCAGACTTCCATACCTAGATTAAGATTGGCCTCTGAGTGTGTCTGTGTGGGATTATCTTGATTAGGTGACTCTCTCTGGGAAAATCTTTTTAACGGTGGGCAAGAGCATTCCCTGTGTGGCCATCTTGACCTGCATAGAAGGGAGAAAGCAAGCCGAGCACTCACTCTCTGCTTCTCAGCTATGTCTGTGATGGGAACCGTTGCTTCAAGCTCCTGACACTTTGTCTTCGGAGCTATAACAGGCTGCATAATTGAACTGTGTTCCCCAAACTATCTGTGGTTCCTTATTTGCTCTTGTCAGGGTATTTTATCACAGCCACAAAGAGATACAAGGGCACCGCCCCCCAATCCGGAAGCACGTCTTTACCAACATTATCTCTCCCAAAATAGTGCCCCGCCATCCAGTCACGATGGTCTTGTCCTCCACGATTTTCTCTCACTATGTGCCTCAATTGAAGTCATTTTCATGGATGGGCAATCTGCTTTCCATCTCCGTTTCAAAGAACAGACCTTACAAGGCACAGAGAATCGTTTAGAAGCCACCTGTGTGCCCTCTCTTCCGCCACCCTGCTCTATTTGCCTAAAAGTCATATGTGGGGCTGGAGAGATGTCTCATCGGTTAAGAGCACTGGCTGCTGGCTGCTCTTCCAGAGGATCTGAGTTCAATTCCCAGCATCCACAGGACCGCTCACAATGATCCTGAACCCCAGTTCCAGAGGACCCGACTCCCTTTCCTTTCTTTCTTTTAGATTTATTTATTTATTTATTTATTTATTATAAGTACACTGTAGCTGTCTTCAGACATACCAGAAGAGGGCATCAGCTCTCATTACAGATAGTTGTGAGCCACCATGTGGTTACTGGGATTTGAACTCAGGACCTCTAAAAGAGCAGTCAGTGCTCTCAACCACTAAGCCATCCCTCCAGACCCCCTACTCCTTTTTCTGTCTTCCGCAAGCACCGTGTACAAATGTCACACACAGACATACATACAGGCAAAACACCCACAGACATAAAAAATAAAATAAACAAAAGAAGACAGTTGCATCATCGTATCTATTTTTCTTCGTAGTAGTGTGTCATCACTGAAGTTGATGGAGTCGCTAACAAGTTTATCCTGAGCGCATCCTTGGCAAAGAGATCTCAGCTATGAATGTGACTTCGTGCTCCAACCTCATCCTCTTGTACAAACTCAGAGTCAGGAGTTACTGACAACCATCCCAAGTCATGAGTTGGGGCGCGGAAGACAGATTCTGGGAGGGGCAGTTAGAGCTAGAGGCTTATCAGAAAAACTGGGGTGTGTCTAGGGGGTGGAGTCTGAGTCTTCCGGATACAGATTCGAGGTAGAGAAAGGAACATGGATCGATCAGGAAGGGGCAATACTGTTCCTCTAAGTCGTTGCCCCGGGTCCCAGGAGGGATCCGTGGCTCAGACGACAGAAAATCAAAGACTGAGACCTGAGTCTGGGCCGTGGTGAGACCAAAAGTTGGCGATGAACGAGTTGGAATGAAGGATGTTAGGGAAACTGGTTATCTTTCTCGGGAGGCGTAGTGATAGCAACAGACGGAAACAGACGAAGGGTAATAGATCCAGAAGACAAAAATGGGTAAATAGAGATGGGGTCAGGGTGTGGAGGTAGACCAGATGAACGTGGATCCGCCTGAGGTTGAGGGGAGGAGAAGGGATCTGGAAGAGGTGAGGTAGATGGGAAAGGCTGTAGAACAAGGGAAGGGAGCCCTGTAAAGGGTCCTGGGTTTCCGAAAGCGCAGGAGAGGCAGTGAGGAGGCCAGAGGGAGGAGCCCAGCTATAAAACGAAGCAGACACAGCCTTCCGGCCGCCCACCAGTGCTGCCGAGGCCCAAACCGAGCAAGGTGCAGTGGCTCCCACAGCGTCTCCTCTGTCCTCCGGCAGTGGGGCGGGAGTTCCAGCATCCGGGATCATGTCTAGGTCCCGAGGACCTTGCCATGTGAAGCTGGTCGGGGCTGGGGGAACCCCTAGGGCTAAGGAAGCGCCCTCCGGTGTAGACCCGGGGCTGAAAAGATACCGGGGGAGGGGCTAGGGTGAGTGGATCCAAGAGTGGATTGGTAAGACTGGAGAGGAAAGAAGGAAAGGAGACTTGGCAAAAAGCCAGCTAACAACAACATTTAGAGGGTGCCACCTGCTGGCAAATCCCGGGAGGGGGGGACAAAACAGCAGGATTTGAGACAAGGTTTCTCTGTGTAGCACTGGCTATCCTGGAACTCAATCTGTAGACTAGGCTGGCCTTGAACTGAGCGATCCTTCTACCTATGATTCCAGATTTCTGGGATCAAAGGCACGTGCCACCACCGCCCAGCTAATACTATCTTTTAATAACCAGTTTGTGGTCCTTTTAAGAAAATCTGAGGGCTGGCAAGATGACTCAGCGGGTAAGAGCACTGACTGTTCTTCTGAAGATCCTGAGTTCAAATCCCAGCAACCACATGGTGGCTCACAACCGCCCTTAATGAGATCTGATGCCCTGTTTCTGGTGCGTCTGAAATCAGCTACCGTGTTCTTACGTATAATAATAAATAAATCTTTGGGTTGGAGCGATCAAAGGTCTTAAAAATTCAATTCCCAACAACCACATGAAGGCTCACAACCATCTGTACAGCTACAGTGTACTCACATACATAAAATAAAACTTAAAAAAAAAAAAAAAAAGAAAAAGAAAATCTGAACAAGGTAGGATAGACCAGAGAGAATCTTGGATTAAGGAGATCTTTTGGGGGGGTGGGGGGAGGAGTGTATGTTAGCTAAGGCCAGGGGTTAAGGACTGTTGACTGCAATCATAGTTAACTTCTAGACTCTGCATGGAAGCATTGAGCCTTAGAACTCTTCTGTAAGTAGGAACAGTAATATTTAAGGTTGCCAGTGTAAAAGTTGGTCCCAAGCCGGGCTGGTGGTGGTGCACACCTTTAATCCCAGAACTTGGGAGGCAGAGGCCTGTGGATTTCTGAGTTCGAGGCCAGCCTGGTCTATAGAGTGAGTTCCAGGACAGCCAGGGCTACACAGAGAAACCCCTGTCTCGAAAAAAAAAAAAAAAAAAAAAGTTGGTCCCAAACGGTGTGTGTGTGTGTGTGTGTGTGTGTGTGTGTGTGTGTAAAATAAACGTGTCAATGTCATAAAGATATTGGGGAGACAGAATTCCACATACTGCTTGCCTTTGTTCCCAGGCATGTAATTATTTACATGTCTAAGTAATATTTGGTCAGGCCATGTGTGACGGCTCAACCTTGTAATCCCAGCACTTGGGAGACTGAGGTGGGATGCTTCTGAGGATGACACAGGTGACACACCGGATAAAGGCTTACTCCTCTGTTGCCCGCAGTGCTGAAGGACCGCACATTTGAATAATACATCATCTAGTTGTAGGGTGAAGAGGCACTCCTGGGCACACACACACCAGACTTTGTTTTGCATTTGTTCTGCATCTGGGATGAATCCAGCTCTAAATGGAAGAGACAGTTCCTGACTCATCTTAATTCTTATGACTCGACATTCGGGAGGCATGGTGCATTTTTCTCTGAAGGCTTCCTCTACCAAGATACCAAAATGATTCAGGAGGAGGAATGACATGTAGGGACTTGGGAAGGCTACTATACCAAGTCCCTCACTGAAAGAAGGACAGCTGGAGTCTGAGAGTCTCTATGAGAACACTCACTGAAATACCTCCTCAGTAGCCTTGGATGAATCAGGACTGTTATAGAAATGGGTATCTACTGCCATAGTCTCCTTTCCACCCCCTCAACCTGTGTAGCCCTGGCTATCCCGGAACTCACTCTATAGACCAGGCTGACCTCGAACTCAGAGATCCACCTGCCTCTGCCTCCAGAGTTCTGGGATTAAAGGTGTGTACCACCACCGCCTGGTTTATATTCTCCCTCTTAGAATGGATCCTGACGAATCAGGTACAATTGTGACCCTCAGAAGTTGAAGGCCAATTTTTTTTTTTCTAAAAGTGTTTGACCACAAAATGACTTAACAAATGGAGAAAAATTGTCAAGAAATGATGTCCTCCTGCATGACACGTGGTTCTACTTACATGTTGGAGGCGTGATGGAGAACACGGATCCTCTGTGTGTGGCTATGCCTCAACCTGGGTATGTCTCCTGTGTGCACTTGTGGATTTTTGGTTTTACCTTGCTTATTTTTGAGACAGGATCTCGCTATGCAGCTCTGGTTGGCTTGAAACTTGGTAAGTAGACCAAGCTGGCCTCTAACTCACTGAGAGCCCCTTGCCTCTGCCTCCTGAGAGCTGAGAATGAGCTACGCACCTCCATGCGTAGCATGAGGCTCCATCTGAACAATGACATTTGTTGGACTTTGTGGGGAGAGGGGGCAAGAGTATACGTTAAAAGAAAATTTTATTAAACGTCAAAACATATGGCAATAGGTAGTGCGTAATCCTATAAGGGTCCACAATTCCCTGAAGAATAATACCCTGGACTCAAATAGTAAGCGTGATGTGGTGGTGGTCTGGATGAAAATGGCCCCCATAAGGAGTGGCACTATTAGGAGGTGTGGCCTTGTTGGAGGAGGTGTGGCCTTGTTGGAGGAGGTGTGGCCTTGTTGGAGGAGGTGTGGCCTTCTTGGAGGAGGTGTGGCCTTCTTGGAGGAGGTATGGCCTTGTTGGAGGAAATGCATCACTGGAGTGGGTTCTGAGGTCTCAGATGCTCCAGTGAGGCCCAGCGTCACTCTCTCATCCTGCTGCCTGCCTATCCAGATATAGAAACAAGTGTATGTGCACAGAAACAGGAGACAGGATATTTGTTCATTAAAAAATATTTATTGAGCATGTACTATGTCCCACATATAATTTACCCATAAGACGTTACACGCGGCTATCCATGCAGAGCCCACTGCAGACGCTGCCACCTCCAGTCCTTGCACCGAGACATGGGTGCTTGGCCATCTCTCATACCGGAGCACGGCTCTGCAAGCCACAGTCCACAGATATACAGCAGCTGGTCAAGGGCATCAGGGACGCCACTGACACAAGGTGCGGACATCACAGTCACAGGTACACAGGCTGAATGTGTGTCTGGGGGATCTACAACTACTCGCAGCTGGGAACACGGCCGCCACTGGCAGTTGACGGGCACCACAGGATGAACACCTACATACACAGCCTACGAGAGAAATGACACTGGGGGTGAGCTGTGAGGGGCCTGATGTCACCTGCTAGGTGGGAAGGGGTCAGCATGGGACGGGTGAGTGTGGACATCACAGTGGGTGGCCAGGTGCATCTTCTTCCACGGAGATGCATCCCGTGATCATGACTCCCACGCCCTGCTTAACCGTCACCTCCAGATCGGAAAGACCTTCTCTCCAACCTGTCAAAGGCCCAATTAAAAAAAGAGTCCATTCACCATTTCTGTTTGATTCGCACGTAACATTTCCAAATAATTTAATGGCGGGTAGAACGGCATTCTGAGCACCCATACGTAAATGACACACATCTTGACACTGAGTATAAAATTACCACAAAGTAGAACCATTTCATTATTTTCCTTTTCTCTCCTATATTAATGATGTATCTGAAAACAGAACTCTAATTTCCCATAGCCCTTTAAGACCTGAGGCCTGACCCTCCCCCAACCCGACTCTAGGCATCCTTTATCATTCTACATATGGAATATGTCCTTCATACCTCACACGTGGCTCTCCCGGAAAAAGAGCAGGTAGCAGCCCTAGACAGGAGTAGGACTTCTCTGCACAGCTATGTCACACAAGTATTAGACATTTACCTTCTTAAATGGTCCACCTCCCATAGTGTGAAAGGAGGAATCTATCTAATAACGCCTTTGTCCTGGGTGACGATTATAATGATCCAGGAAAGGCTAGGCCAACCATGGCAGGGGACACACATCTGTCACTGTTCTTAATAACCGGAGTGATACCCCCGAGATCTGACCCCTACAGGACCTAATTTTCTACAAAGAAGTAACTTACTCTTTGAGACGTGGGATCGAGTGCGGATGTGACAACCCAGCTCAGAGAGACGGACATGTGCCTTCTCCAGACCGGATTTCTTTGTAACACCACAGAACCCGTGACCACATCTCCCGTGTGGACTGGGACCGGGTCGTCCATCATAAACAAGGTCTGCTTCCAGTGTGTGGTGCTGTAAGACAGGAGTGGTCACCTACAAGCCTCATCCGGCAGCCCCAATGAGGTCCTCTGCACTGACAGCCTGTCCTGCCCAGGAACCTAGGGACCCGGAGCTTAGTCTCATGCTACCCAGTGCCACCTTCCCACAGCCAACCCTACAATCTGAAGTCAGTACAAGACCAGAACTATACCACAGAGCCTGACACCCTGCTCCGGACGCAGTGGAGAGGACGTTACAGAAATGGCTCGGGATAGAAGGTGAGGAAGGTTCACCTGGGTGGCCCGCACAGGGCTGAGTGACTACATCGAGTTCTGTGTCCCCAGGCCCAGAGGATAGGAAGGGGCACAGTGTCTGAGTGATCTTTGGTTCCACTCACTCTTCAAATGTCTCACTCCTTCCTCTCCTCCCTGATCTGGACCACAGGGTTGAGGGCGGGGCACGCAGAGCTGACTCAACCTACCACCTTTACAGAGGAGCCAGAGGCTGGATGGCATTATGGCACCCCAGCGATTTATCCAACCTCATGAGCTGAGGGGCCAGGAGATGTCCAGGAGAGTGGAGCCCTGAGTCTAGAATGCCCTCTACACTGGGGAAACCTCGCAGGAAGTCTAATCTCCTGGTGGAGGATAACCAAAGCAGCCCTTACCACCCCGCTGGGCTGGCTGGGGGTACCTGGAACACAGTAGGCTAGCCTGTTTCCATCCACTCCTTATCC
>NW_022196909.1:40854706-40855556 GCF_008632895.1 Mastomys coucha
CCCGACCCCCCACCCCCCGCAGGCTCACTTACGGGTGCAGCGGGCCTGTGCTGAGCACCTGCTGGGGCTGGCCCTCCTCCAGGCTCTGGAAGTGCACACTGAACCAAGCTGTGAAGCCATGCAGGGTCCCAGCCTTCTGGATGTCAAATCGCAGCTCACCACGCATGGTCTGTCCCCAAACATAGGATAACATATTGGTGCGCCACAGACCAGCGCCAATCCCAACTCTAACCTCAACCGAGCAAGCCATCCTGGTTCATATGGATAGTCTCACAAGGCTCGGGCTCCCCTGACCACACCCATCCCAAACTCCTTTGCCCACCCAGCTGTCACGGGACGTAACCAACAATAAGAAAGGTGTGGAGAACTTTTGTCATTGATAGGGCTGCAAACAGCTGAAAAAAATGTGTTACAGGGCTGGAAAGATGGCTCAGCGGTTAAGAGCACTGACTGCTCTTCCAGAGGTCCTGAGTTCAAATCCCAGCAACCACATGGTGGCTCACAACCATCCGTAATGTGATCTGATGCCCTTTTCTGGAGCGTCTGAAGACAGCGACAGGGTACTTACATATAATAAATAAATCTAAAAAAAAAAATGTGTTACTTAATTACCAGACCACAATAAATAGAATATAATTTGTATGGTTTTTAGGATGCCAAGAATATCAGATAAATATGAAAGAATAACTGAAGACAGTGAAGAGATTAAATATAAAGAATATAAAAAGAAAAGGACAAAACCAAAATAGAACGTAAGGAAAACACAGTTCATTTATTGTTGTAATCACTAAGATACCCTCCCCCCATCCTGCCCTCCCCTCCCCCGCCTGCTCTCCCCCATCTGCCCCCC
>NW_022196909.1:40855573-40862277 GCF_008632895.1 Mastomys coucha
CCTCCCCCTCCCCGCCTCCTCTTCCCCTCCCCCCACGACACTTGCTGCGTGTCTGCTATGGATACCCAGTGTCTCGTGCAGCAATTTAATGTCAGAAGCACGCCCGTCTCTCACCTCCAGGTCAGAGACCTGCACAGTTCTCATGTCCAACTGCAAGATTGTGCATGGCTCCGAGAGACAGTCTTCCGGCTTCAAGATATGATTAGACTTTGGCCTCGAAAAGAACTCCTTGATTGCTAAAGACCTAGGGGGAGAGTTGAAGAAAAGGCTTGAGGTGCTGGCAAGGATGTAGGGGTAAGTATACTGGCGGTGATAAATGAGCGCTGAGGGCCTAGCCTGGAGCATCGCCCCCTGCTAGCTGAGCTCATCTACGCTGCAGCCTTGCTGAGTGAGCCTCACTAGTTGGCCCTCAGAGCCTGCTGGTCAGGGGGCCCTTGGTTAGCCGGGACTTGAGCACTCAGAAGCCAACCATGCCAAGTCGGAGGAGAATTGGAGAATTGGAGAATTGCAATGATGTATCAAGTCTCCAAAGCCAAGGATCTGAAGTTGAGAGCAGTACCGCTATTGCCAAGGCTGAGGGCCCCTGTTGCGGGAATATTAAAAAGGAACCAGCACACTCTAGTGCCGGTGCTGATGGGCCACAACTCCCTCCCGTTCTGTCTCACATTCTAGTAACCAAACTGAACCGCCAACCTCGCGATGAGATATCACAGTACCCAGTAACCTGGTAAGATCAAAACTCTTAACGCTTATAGTTAACCAATCAGATATACGTATCAATAAAAATCACAATATACAAGACGCCTATACAATAATTTCAGTGCCAATTGATAATGATAAAAGCTTTATCCCAATTATTCTAACCTTATGATATCATAACTACCCGTGACTGGTTAAAATCACACTGGTTCATGTCCACCTTCATTCTCCTTCTCCCCTTCTCTCTCCGGAGACCAGGTCTCTGCAACCTTTAGCTCCGCCTCCCTTTTTCCTGTCCAATCACAGGCCTCCTCTGCACTAATGTAGTTGGACCGGGAAAATCCCCACAGAGGAGGCCCACTTGTGGACTATAAAACAGGGGTGCCGCTTTCTGAGGCTTCCGTCTGCTCCGCTGCGGTGAAACACTGGGGGACAGGAAAGCTATCAGAGGCCAGCACAAGGCCTTCCCTTGCCTATCCACCCGTGACTCCTGCCTGCGGATAGCCAAAGCGCTCTCAACATGTTACCATGTTTTTCTAGATGAACTGGAGAACCACAATGTACAGGACCCTTCCCTCTTTGTTCCCTTCGGGATGTTGAATGAGGGAGAAACGATTCCATTGATAAACTACGTAAGACGTGATGCTTTTGTACTGCATTCTCTATTATTTTGACTTTTTAATTTAAAAAAAACAAACAATGCCTGTAGTAGCATGCTTTACCACCGGGACCACAGCCTCCAAAAGTATCAGCAGGAGCGGAGACTGGTCGGTTCCTCTCTGAAGAAATCGGTAGTTTCTTGTACTTGGCAAAGGGGCTTTCCCAGACCACCACCTTGCTCTCAAGGGGAAGCAACAGCTCGCCACACCCTTCTAGTAGAGGCAGCTATAAGAGACCAAAGGCCGGGGGCTAGAGAGATGGTTCCGTGGTTAAGAGCACTGATTGCTCTTCTAGAGGTCCTGAGTTCAATTCCCAGCAACCACATGGTGGCTCAGAACCATCTGTCATGGGATCTGACGCCCTCTTCTGGTGTGTCTGAAGACAGTGATGGTGTACTCGCCTCATTAGGAAATGATTTGGATCAGTGTCCAAGGCTCAGTGCACTGGCGTCCAGTGGACCAGTGTGTCACTGGAGGCAGGCCTTGCTCCACTTCTATGTAACTCTTCGGTGGTTTATATATCCTTGGTTTCTAGATATTAGAAGGTGTGGCTCTGTTGGAGTAGGTGTGGCTCTGTTGGAGTGGGTGTGGCTCTGTTGGAGTAGGTGTGGCTCTGTTGGAGTGGGTGTGGCCTTGTTGGAGTGGGTGCGGCCTTGTTGGAGTGGGTGTGGCTCTGTTGGAGTGGGTGTGGCTCTGTTGGAGTAGGTGTGGCTCTGTTGGAGTAGGTGTGGCCTTGTTGGAGTGGGTGTGGCTCTGTTGGAGTAGGTGAGGCCTTGTTGGAGTGGGTGTGGCTCTGTTGGAGTAGGTGTGGCCTTGTTGGAGTAGGTGTGGCCTTGTTGGAGTGGGTGTGGATCTGTTGGAGTAGGTGTGGCTCTGTTGGAGTAGGTGTGGCCTTGTTGGAGTGGGTGTGAAGTGGACTATCTTCAGATAGATCATGAACAGCGTGGGTATATCTGCTAATGCTCATTACAAACACAGAGTGCGCGCTGGGAACTAACGTGCGCTTCAACATCCCACACACTGTTGAAGATTTCATCATTACAGATGAACTTCCTCTGACTACATCTAGAAACCTGAGGGCTGTGGGACGTGTCGATCCTTCTTTAAAGGGGCCCATGCTTATGGCGGGCTGGATTACTTTTCTGTTGCTGTGATAAAACACCGTGGCAAAGTATGACTTATGGGAAAAAGGAATCCGCTTGAGCTTCTGGCTCCGTAGGGGTTAAGAGTCTGCCATGGTTGGGGAGACGTGTGGCAGGCAGAGCAGGAAGCTGGGAGCCCACGTTTACAAATGTAAGCATGAAACAGAAAGAGTGTCTCAGTTAGGGTTTTACTGCTGCGAAAAGGCACTGTGACCAAAGCAAGTCTTATAAGGACAACATTTAATTGGGGCTGGCTTATAAGTTCAGAAGTTCAGTTCATTATCATCAAGGTGGGAATAGGGCAGCATCCAGGCAGGCATGGTGCAGGCAGAGCTCAGAGTTCTACACCTTCATCTGAAGGTTGCTAACAAAATACTGGCTTCCAGGCAGCTAAAATGAGGGGTTTTTTGTTTGTTTGTTTGTTTGTTTTGTTTTGTTTTTTCCGAGACAAGGTTTCTCTGTGTAGTGCTGGCTGTCCTGGAACTCACTCTGTAGACCAGGCTGGCCTACACTCAGAAATCCACCTGCCTCTGCCTCCCAAGTGCTGGGATCACCACCGCCCAGCAGGATGAGGGTTTTATAGCCCATGCCCACAGTGATACACCTACTCCAACAAGGCCACGCCCACTCCAACAAGACCACACCTACTCCAACAAGGCTATGCACACTCTAACAAGGACACACCTATTCCAACAAGGCCATGCCCACTCGAACAAGGCCTCGCCCACTCCAGCAAGGACACACCTACTCCAAGACCACACCTTCTAATGGTGCCCCTCTCTGGCCTGAAGATGTATAAATCACCGAAGAGTTATGTAGAAGTAGAGCAAGGCTAGTATCTTTCAAGTCCTGTCACCAGTGACACACTCTGAAATTATGTATTGGCATCTTGTAAATTGAGACTATTTTGATACATAAATCTGATTGGTTAATTATAAGGTTCAAAAATTTTGCTTTACTTGGTTACTGGAATGTGGGACCACCAATGGCAGAGAGGGAACTAGGGGCTCCAGGGACAAGCGAGCCAGACGCTGTGGGGGTTAACAGGGGAGAGTTGCTGGGGGCAGGAGCACGGTCCGGCCCCACTGGGGAGTTGGCCAGTTGAGAGAAGCAGGAGTGCAGAGTTGGCAGGTCCCTTTTTAACATTCCCCCCCACCCCCCGCAACAGGACTAGATGGCTCCACCCACTAGTTTTGCTGCCTGTAACACATACCTCTCTCAGACTGGTTTCACCCACGAAATGTAGTTCTCCTTGGTAGATACCTCGCTATCCTGGCATCTCCAACATCTTGGGGTCTCCAGCACAATCTAGGCTTTCTATCACAGCTTCACACAATGGCCTCTCAAGGCCTTAAGGCAGGGACTCCCCTGCCATGCACAGCCTAGCCTCAGTGGCTTTCTGAGATTATGGAGGAAGAACTCCCGCACTCTTCACTCTTACACCCTTCGTGCCTGTAGAGCCAGTATCTTATGGATGATGTCTTAGTTACTGTTCTATTTTCTTGAAGAAACACAATGACCAAGGCATCATACAAAAGGAGTCATTCAATTGGGGGGCTGGCTTACAGTTCCAGAGGGTAAGTCCATGATCATCATGGCAGGGAACATAGCAGCAGGCAAGAGGGGATCGCAATGGAGTGGTAGCTAAGAGCTTACATCCTGGCTGGCAGGCAGCAGGCAAGGACAGAGATGGCCTGACGTAGGCTCTTCAAACTCACCCCAGTGACACACCTCCTCCAATGAGGCCATACCTCCTCCAACCAGGCCACACCTCCTCCAACGAGGCCACACCTCCTAATCCTTTCCAAACAGTTCCATTAACTGGGGACCAAACACTCAAATATATAAGCCCATTCTCATTTAAACCACCAGAGATGACAATGTCAGGTTAAGCTGTCAGCTTGGGACTGGTCCTGGCTCCCTTGAACCACATTAGCAGCAGTTTTGATTTGTTTTTGTTTTTGTTTTTATCTGGTTGCTGCTTCGTATGGGCAGACGACCCCAGAGGCTCTCCTTCACAGGCCGGAAGCTTGGTGGGGTGGGTATTATTCTGAGTGCATACTTCTCTTTGTCCCAGAGCTGAGCAGACCTCTCTCTCCACAGCCTTTCTTACAGTGCTGCCTTCGCTCTAACATTCGCTCCATTAGCTCTCTTTTCTCTCAACTTACACTTTTTATTTCTATCTGTCCTGCTTGTTCTTTTGGATCACAGACTCCGCCCCTAAGCGCCATCACTGGCAACCGTGCCACAGATTCAATGGTATGCTCCTGAAATCTCCTCCACCTTAGTCTGTTGCTTTTTATGTTAGACTCGGGTAAGTTCTGAAGAAGGTGGCTAGATTCTTTGACAGCCATAACAAGAATGACCTCTATTCTGGTTACTGTTAAAGTCCTTGCTTCCCTCTGAAACCTCCCGGGCGAGACCCCTCGAGTGTACTTCTATCCTGTCACAACAGCACCACCGTCTCCCAGGCTCCGATGAGGATGGACCTTCAGGCTCTCCTGACAGCAATCAGTTGGTTTTCTAGTCTGAAAGTTCCAAAGTCTTTCACATTCCACCAGACAAACAAACAAAGAAGGTCAGGCTCTTCGCAGAAACAGCTCACTGCCTGGTATCAACTTCTGTGTCAGTTGTTTTTCTGTTGCTTGGTGTTGCATGGTATTAAGACACCATGACTAAAAGGTGACTTAGGGAGAAGAGTTCATTGGGCTTACAGCTCCAGAGGGATAAGAATCCATCACGGCTGGGAGGCATGGAAGTAGGTGGAAGGAAAAGCAGCAGGATCAAGATGCTGAGAGCTCACATCTTCAAATGTAAGCGCACATAGAGAAAGTGAACCGGAAGTGGGGTGGTGCCATCAGCGCTTAAAGCCCACCCCCACTGACAGACTTCCTCCAGCAATACCCTTCTAAACCTCCCCAAGCAGCACTACCAGGTAGAGCCAAGGGTTCAAATACCAGAGCCTACAGAGGACAGCTTTCTATTCAAACCACCCGAAGAGTTAGGTTTGTCTCAGGGCCCATTCTAGAGCAGATTCATTTTAGGAGGCTCTGTCTCTGACTCAGGGGCCTGTTCTAGAACGGAGTCTCATTCTCAGTTGCGGGGGGTGGGGGAGGGACTCTTTCCTCATTTCAGGGTCCATTCTCCAGCAAAGCCTCACCTCAGGTCTTAATTCCTGCGTTTTAGGACAGCCTTGCTCTCAGAAGGGCCCTTCCCTCTCCCACCTGCCATGTCAAGGTCTGCTCTAGAGAAGAGCCTCCTTCTAGGGGCGTGAGGTTTCCTCTGGGCTCCTTTTTGCCATGTTTCCTCTCAATAGTAAAGCCGTTGCTTGCTGTATTAGGTTCTGTTACAGTGAAAACCAGTGTAAGAGTCGAAATGGCCAGGTCCACAACGCTGAGGAAGGTATGAAAGCTTACATCTGAGTGCGAGGCAGCCAAGCTGACCAGGGAAGAGGAAGAACAACGGGAAAAGACAAAGCCATTCCCAGCAGCCCCAGCGAATGGAATGGTACGGCTGCCCTTTCCTCTAGTAAAACTTCTCAACTTTATGGGTTATGCCTTTCACGTGTTCTTTGTTGGGGAGTGGGGGTGCAGATTCTCACTTTGTAACCTTGGTTAGCCCAGAAGTCGCTAATAAATGTAGATCAGGCTGACCTTGAACTCATAGAGATCTGCCTGCCTCTGCTCCCTGAGAAATAAAGGCTTGCACCACAGCAACCCACCTCTTTTTTTTTTTTTTTTTTTTTTTTTTTTACATATTCTTGCATGAGATTAAACTGTGGGTAAAGATAGCTCCCAAGAAATCCTCCATCTAGTCTTTCTAGGATAGGAACCAGCTTAGTTCACTCCGAGGGTGGACAATCTAGATAAAGAGGAGCCCTTCACTCTTGCCACTTGGCTCAGTCAGCACTCTACCCAGGAGGGGGCACTGACTTCCCACTTGGATGTAGGCTGAAATAAACCTTGACTACTTGCTTGCTCTACCCGTGTCCTAAAGAGTCTCCTCCAGGAATCCAGGAGTGGGGATTGCTGCTAGAGTTGAGGCTGGAGGGAAGGCTGAGGGAGGCTTATCTCCTCACCTATAACAGGTTCCCTCTACATATAACCACCTCAGGAGTCAAGAGGGGTGGCGAGGGGAAGGCAGAAGCGACAGAAACAAGAAAATCTCGGCAATGTTTCTGAGTTCACTCTGGGTCACCGGGGGG
>NW_022196909.1:40862287-40890615 GCF_008632895.1 Mastomys coucha
GGGGGGGGGGATATGTAAGGTGTGTCGTTCATAAAGGAGGGAAAACTGGGTCTTCCACAGAGTAAAGATTGACGGGACCACCTATGTTTCTCAGACACATCGAGACCTTCATCAACTGCCTGCACAATGACCGACCCTGCAAGCCGTCATGCACACACCTACACAGTGGTCACCCCTGCAAGCAGTCATGCGCACACCTCCACAGTGGTCACCCCTGTAAGCAGTCATGCACATCTATACAGTGCTCAACCCTGCAAGCGGTTACAGCAGTCGCCTGTGCAAGCGATCAACCCTGTGAGTGGCCACGCACACCTACTTGAGTGCACTGAGGTTGAACTCGTACGCGTTGTCCCAGAAGAGCACCTTGCTGTGGTAGTCCTTCTCAGCGCTGCAGGGCACCAGATGCAGGGCGGCCGTGGTGGGCCAGATGATGCCATCCTCCTTTAACCACGCGTCCCGGGCATACAGGATGGACTCGATCATGAACTCAAACTGCACGGGGAGAAGAGATGCCAGGTGTGTCACCGAGGTCTCGCACACCACAGCCAGAATGCCACAGCCCATCCTGGAGTTTCAGTCTTACCCTGAAACCATCCCAGCCGGGATGGGAGAACCTGAGGTTCGTTCTACACGCTTGTGAAGATGTTACATGTGCATGATAGCCTGAGCAGGGCTCAGGTCATTTCCCGCTGAACTGACATCCAAGGGGAGCTTACAACTGACAGACATTCTCACACTTGCCCCAGATTTTAAAGTGCCTATCCCTGCCAGGCGCAAACAGGATGAGATCCGTCTGTAGCGTTCCCGGTGTTTTCATAACTCTCTGGTCAAGCGCATAACTGTGGGTCCCTTAGAACAGGTGCTTCGTCTCCCCTCCCTATCCTGACCTTCATATCCACCCCTGGTCAGGACCACAGGAAGTCCATCAGTGAAGTCTGCCATCTTTAGGACACAGTAGGACCAACACAAACTGGGCCAGGCTTCCTTTTGTACCTAAACTTAATTCAAGCTCAGGAATGAGAGTCAAGGCAGGGGCTGAAGGCTAACACCAGAGGTCCCTCCGCCTTCTGCTGTCACGGAGAGGAAGCAGCAGCCAGCTTCGCTTTCTGAGTAATCTACCCAGGTTTTACAACAAACTAAAGATGTAAGAATTTATAGAATCTAGAAAAGGAAACACAATTTAAAAACCACAAGAAAGCCCAGCCCCCGAAGGAACTGGATTATTTTCAAGTACGGCTCCGCATGCATTCACAAATATGTGCACGCATACGAAACAGAGATACGACGATCTTTACATTTTACTTTCTGTTTTCAGATAGAACTGCCCTGACATGGTATATGATCTACATGAACTTGGGTACCCATGTGATATGTCCCTAACAGACAAGTCAGCACGAGCAGCGGCTCTGTTGACACATCTACTGGTGGCCGGCCACACCTCCTGCCCTGACATTCAGGACACTCTTCATCAACTGAATGGAGTCCCACGGTGAGGAACAGCCTTTTGAGATTGGTCTCCTTCCTTCAGTGTAGGTGACTGGGGCTCTCCACAGGAGCACGCGCTGTGGCTGGCTCGCTTGTATGGATTTGTTGGCACATCCGTTCAACAACATGAGTTGTTTGTAGTTTGGGTTAATTATGACCAGAACTCGTAGAGTTGTGTGTACAGGGGGTGGGGGCTGTGTGATCACAGCTTGCACTGGTGTGGGCCCATTTAGGTTATCTATTGCATCTTGGTGAACCATGGGAGATGGTGACTTTCAGAGGAGCAGGGTCCGTGTCACCTAAGTTGCTGAATCTCTATGACCTGAGGGGCCTCAAACGAGAATGCTCAATAAGGGCTAGCTCAGAGCTTCGTTAGCTCCATCCAGGGTTAACCTTCCTCAGCATCTGCCCTCAGGCACACCTGCAGCTACAGAGGGAAGGACAACTGGGGGGCTCCCTGGATGACGTCTGCCCAGTCGGGCCACTGCCACATACATTTCAGGTAAGCAAAGGCAAATGCATGGTGTACACCATCTGTCTTTTCAAAATCATGTTACTCAGCTTTGTAAAAAAAAATTATTATATACACACACACAAACACACACACACACACATAATTTCTTAGTTTTGGTTTTTCGAGACAGGGTTTCTATGTGCTGCATTGGCTCTCCTGTACTCACTCTGTAGACCAGGCTGGCCTCGAACTCAGAAATCCGCCTGCCTCTGCCTCCCAAGTGCTGGGATTAAAGACGTGCACCACCACTGCCTGGCTTAAAATGGGTTGTCATAACTGTTTCTCCTATTTCTAACTTTTTTCATTTGAACATTTTTTTGGTGAACATTGCCCAAATCTAGCCTCAAATTATAATCTGCCTGCTTCTAGGCCCCATGGGTTATGATTATAGACGTATGTACCACACCCAGCTGTCAGGAACGTTTCCGAATACAAATTCCTACTTATGTCAATTTCTGTATGATATATCCAAATGATTAACTGGACTAAATTAATGTATACATTTGCGTGTGGATGCAGGCAGAGGGGTAGCTTGAGGGCTGGTTCTCTCCTTCGAGCATGTGGTTTCCAGGGATTGAACTTAGGTCCTCAAGCTTGGTGGCAGGAACCTTTACCAGCTGAGCCATTTTCTAGACCCTTGTTTAAAGGTTTTTTTTTTTTAAGTTTGCTTGTTTATTTGTTTGTTTGCTTTTTACAACTTGACATATCCTGTCTTATTCTTTTTGTTTGGTTGGTATTTTTCGAGACAGGGTTTCTCTGTGTAGCCTTGGCTATCCTGGAACTCACTCTGTAGACCAGGCTGGACTCGAACTCAGAAATCAGCCTGCCTCTGCCTCCCAAGTGCTGGGATTTTTTGTTTCCATAAAATCTCACATGCTCTTGCTTTTTCCTTATTCTTTAAATTCTTCTTCTTTCTTTTTTTTTTTTATTAGATATTTTCTTTATTTACATGTCATATGATTTCTCCTTTCCCAGTTTCCCCTCCAAAAAACAAACAAACAAACAAACACACAAACAAAAACAAGAACAAACCCCTGTTGCCTCCTCCCTCCCCATGCTTGCCATCCCACCCTCTCCCACTTATTGGCCCTGGCATTCCCCTACACTGGGGCACAGAATCTTCACAGGGCCGAGGTCCTCTCCTCCCATTGATGATTGACTTTGCAATCCTCTACTATACACATGCTGTCAGAACAATCATTCCCACCATGTATAGTCCTTGGTTGGTAGTTGAGTCCCTGGGAGCTCTGAGGGTACTAGTTAGTTCATAATGTTGTTCATCCTAAGGGGCTGCAAACCCTTCAGCTCCTTGGGTCCTTTCTCTAACTCCTTCATTGGGGACCCTGTACTCAGTTCAATGGATGGCTGTGAGCCTCTACATCTGTATTATTCAGGTCCAAGTGCTGGAATTAAAGGCATTCGCCACCACCGCCCGGCTGACTTATTCTGTCTTAAGGAATCATACCCACTGCCCCAACACTCCCTTAGACATGGCTGCTACCTGGAGCTGGCAAACCCATGGGCCTCCAGCTGCTGTCCTGCTGCCCTGAGAAAGCAGTTTCCATTTCCTACCAAACCTCTAGAGATGCCCCATCTAACTAACACACAGGCTGACCCCAACACACCTTCCTCTCTCTACCTGACCGACCACAAGGCTTAGTGTCCTCCTCACACCCCACCGGAGACCCTGCCTCCTGACATCTCCTAATCAATAAAGCAACACTCCTTAGACCCTACTAGTAGGTCAGGTTCCCAGCACAGCCTCCAGGCAGGTACTGGAGACGGGGGTCCCAGGTTTTTGGATCAAGCATGGGTAGGGAACTAGCCTCCACTTCTCAGGACCTCCGAGGCTCCTCCTCTCCCCTCCCCACCTCCCTCCCAATCCCAATGAGAGCGAGATTGTAGCCTAAGAGCAAGGGGAGGGAGCTATGAAGGTGGAAATGCTGCTGACTGAGGAACGAGCCCCAGAGGTCTGCAGACTCCCCAGGAAAGAACAGATGATCTGGAGAGCTCTGAGAATGTCACACTCATTCGTGTGTGGCTGTTGTTGTTCTTTTTAATTGGTTAAAGATTCCCGACACTGAGCCGGGATCGTGCAATAAACTAAAAAAACACCTCCATTCAGAAAAGAAAAAAAGAAGTCCTAATGAATCACAATTTTTTTTGTTTTGTTTTTTTTTGCTTTTGTTTTTGTTTTGTTTTTATTTTTTTTTAAAGATTTATTTATCATTATATATAAGTACACTGTGTCTTCAGACACACCAGAAGAGGGAGTCAGATCTCATTACAGGTGGTTGTAAGCCACCATGTGGTTGCTGGGATTTGAATTCAGGACCTTCGGAAGAGCAGTCAGTGCTCTTACCAGCTGAGCCATCTCTTCAGCCCTTACAACAATTATTTTTATTTTATTTTATTTTATTTTTTTTGAGACAGGGTTTCTCTGTGTAGCCCTGGCTGTCCTGGAACTCACTCTGTAGACCAGGCTGGCCTCGAACTCAGAAATCCACCTGCCCCTGCCTCCCAAACGCTGGGATTAAAGGCGTACACCACCACCGCCTGGCATGAATCACAATTTTTAAAGATTACTCAGATGGGCCCAGTGTGCTTGGTTCAGAAGAAATGAGACCCTGCCACCACCCACACACCACCAACACCCACACACCACTCACACCCACACACCACCCACACCCACACCCCCCAGACTGCCACAGGCTGAGACATTACCAGCAGGCAGGTCCCCATCCACTCAGACACCAGCACGTCCACCTTCTCAGGCAGCACTACGTCCTCCACCTTCTGCTGGAACACAGTGATTGTGTCAGCAAAGCCGTTCTGCAGGACCAGCTGGCCGGTGTGCTGGGCCATGTCACTGGCTTCCACTGCGTACACCTGCAGTGGAAAGGGCGCCCATTAGCACATGACCAGATCCCCCCTACACACCCAGGCCTGGGACCTCTCTTCTCCCAAATCACAACCAGTCCTGGACCAGTGGTGGCAGGGGACTGGGATGTGAATGGAGGCCTGTGGCAGGTCAAGCCATCAGCGCTCCTGTAGTCTAGATGGGATACTGGAGAAAGTACCAAGGATTACTCTTCCTTCAACCTGAGTAATCTACGGGCAGCCAGGACCTCCGCTCTGCTAGGTGGGCTCCCATATATGCCACATACATCCTGAAGCCACAAAACAAGTGCCCAGGACGATAAAGAACAATGTACTGGCTGGTTTTGTGTGTCAACTTGACACAAGCTAGAGTCATGAGAGAAAAAGGAGCCACCGTCGAGGGGATGCCTCCGTGAGATCCAGCTGTAAGCCATTTTCTCAGTGATCAGTGGGGAAAGGCCCAGCCCCTTTGTGGGTGGTGCCACCCCTGGGCTGGAAGTCTTGGGTTCTATAAGAAAGCAAGCTGAGCAAGCCAGGGGAAGCAAGCCAGTAAGCAGCATCCCTCCATGGCCTCTGCATCGGCTCCTGCCTCCAGGTTCCTGACCTGCTTGAGTTCCCGTCCTGACTTCCTTTGGTGATGAACAGTGTCTTAGTCAGGGTTTCTATCAGGGTTTCTATTCCTGCACAAAACATCATGACCAAGAAGCAAGTTGGGGAGGAAAGGGTTTATTCAGCTTATACTTCCACACTGCTGTTTATCACCAAAGGAAGTTAGGATGGGAACTCAAGCAGGTCAGGAAGCAGGAGCTGATGCAGAGGCCATGGAGGGATGTTCCTTACTGGCTTGCTTCCCCCCTGCTTGCTCAGCGTGCTCTCTTATAAGAACCCAGGACTACCAGCCCAGAGATGGTACCACCCACAAGGGGCCCTCCCCTCTTGATCACTAATTGAGAAAATGCCCCACAGCTGGATCTCATGGAGGCATTTCCCCAACTGAAGCTCCCTTCTCTGTGATAACTCCAGCCTTTTTGGTCATAGTGATTTGTCACAGCAATAACAATCCCAAGACAGACAGTGAGTATGTCTACGTTCTGGGGACAGCTATACAGATGCCCAAGGGAAAACTGGAAGAGAGTACGTGGATGTTGCTTCTCGCTGGCAGTGTCTGGGTACAGTCAGCACTGACTGCCCTGTTAACTGGCTTCCTGGCTACCTTGTCAGGCTGTCAGGAGACCTTGGCACAGCTCAGCACAGACTCGCCATATAAGGGAGGAGGGAAAGGCCTACATCCAGGGAGCCAAGGGCCTGCACCAGGCAGGTCAACTACGTGTGGCCCAGAGCAGTCCTATGCACCCACCTAAAACTATAGTGTGCTAACCTAGCATCTCACAAGTGTCCCGCTGACAGAATCTCTGTCACGGATGCTGTGTTCTGTTCCATTTAAATTGTTGACAGCCCGTACAGTAGGTCACCGTCTCAGCCACAGATGGCCCAGTGGCCTACTTCCCTCCCGGGAGGGGAAAGCAAACCGCCTGATGGCCGCCTGTCCAGCCAGCTGCCGCGCTGGCCCACAGCTGGGCACAGATGCCGGCAGACACGCTTACCGCCTTGGGCCGGGCGTGGTGTGCGCAGAAGAGGCTGATGATGCCGGTGCCGCAGCCCACGTCCAGGATGACCTTGTCCTTCAGGGACTCCTTGTTCTGCAGGATGACGCTGTGGTACTTGGTTGTCCGAGGCTGGTCAGCCAACATTTCCAAGTGAAGTTTCTAAAACCGGCACATCGAGAGTCACTGCAAGGGCCTGTCTCCTTGAACCGCAGACAACAGGGAACGCTTCTTATGCACCCATCCTAACATCATTAGCAACCCGTGGGCTTATAAGACCAAAAGATCAAATACGCCCTGAGATAAAAGGGACAGCGGGCAATGGAAGGAAGGGGGGCTTCTGGAACTGCCCCAGATCAGTCCAGGATTACCTCTCTACCTTCAACACACTCTTCCCCAAGTCAGTCGGATGAGCAGTAAATTGATGTGGACCATGCAGAAGAGAAGGACTCTGCATCCTCACCAGGTATCCATCAAGAGCAAACCCTGGACATCCTGCAGCAGGTGTCAGGGAGGCAGCAGGGTCTTCCCCAAAAACTTAGTGCTCCATTCCTTGCAAGACTATAATGGGGTTGGGGGTAGGACACCAATGCTCTGGACAACCCTACTACACTTCAAGGTGAGAAAACATCTGATCTCAGAGAAACAGAGAAAGGCCCCTTCGGGGGCTGGCAGAACCATGGGCTGCAGGCAAGGCTGCTCTACCATAACACACTCAAACCCTAAAAGCAACCTTGAGGTACCACTGGAGGGAGACAAGCTACGGGATGCACACAGAACTGCAGATGTTGCCTCCCAGGTGTCGCCCAGATGATGCTCACGTGGCACCAACACAAACGGTAGGTCATTTGGCCTTTGGAGGAGTCCCCACGGCTGCTCCCAATGGCATGACCCCAAAATGAAAACAAAGTCTATCCTCCCTCGGGAGGCTGCCTGGTATGGATTTAAAAAAAGTCAAAACCTGATATCCTGCCTACGAGCAACTTGCTTTAAATATACAGACTGGGCTAGAAAGGAGAAGATGGAGAGGGAATGTGATGTGCTCAGGTGGAGCTGCCGTGGGGTCTGCAATGACATCACACAGGGCACTTCAGACCAAAGGATGTCCCAAGAACACGGAGGTTGGTACACACCCACATGGGAGCCCATTCATCAAACGGGCATCAAGTTTTAAATACTTCTGGACATAACAACAGAACTTCGAGACATGCAGATCGACCAAAGGAAGAAGAAGAAGCAGTGTAGCTAGAGGTTCTAAGGCCTTCCCTTCACCATCTTGACCAAGGTGGACAGGACAGTAGACGGTCATGAAGACCATCGCCCAACAGTGACAGTGAACCAGACGTAACTAAGGATGAACACACCCCACACAAGAAACATCTTAAAACTGCAACAGAGAACAAGATCTGTAAGCACAGGGAAGAGGAGGCCAATGTGAGCGCCATTGCTTCTTTCTAATCGCATACCCACCCACATGGTACCATGTTTGCCATGGAGAAAAAGCACAAGACGATAATAACTACAACACCGCCAACACCTAACACTACAAGAATGCTAAAGATTGGACCTGACAGAGCTGTGGTCAGAGCTGCGAATTTTAAGAGAATGGACAGGAGACTCTAGGAAGAAACCCTTGAAATGCACTGTGGGATGCTTTTTGTTTGTTTGTTTGTTTGTTTTTCAAGACAGGGTTTCCCTGTATAGTCCTGGCTGTCCTCGAACTCACTCTGTAGATCAGGCTGGCCTTGAACTCAGATATCCACCTGCCTCTGCCTCCCAAGTGCTGGGATTAAAGGCGTGCGCTTCCACTGCCTGGCACACTGCAGCTGTCTTTGGACGCCAGAAGAGGGCGCCAGATCTCATTACGTATGGTTGTGAGCCACCATGCCAAGTAGCCTTGATTTATGTTCCTTTGCCTTTCGCCATCTGGTTATCCCTGGTGTTAGCTGGTCTTGCTGTCTCTGACTGTAGCTTGCCCTCCTGTGAGCCTGTGATCTTAGGTGTGTCACCACTCCTGAGAGACCAGCTCTCTCTCTCTCTCTCTCTCTCTCTCTCTCTCTCTCTCTCTCTCTCTCTCTCTCTGAGACCGGGTTTTTCTGTGTAGCCCTGGCTGTCCTGGAACTCACTCTATAGACCAGGCTGGCCTCAAACTCAGAAATCCACCTGCCTCTGCCTCCCAAGTGCTGGGATTAAAGATGTGCACCACCACTGCCCGGCTAAAATGTCTTAACAGCAGGTAAGTTCCACATGAGGTTTTCATAGTTGAGCACAGAATCCTAGCTGTTCTAACAAGAGCATCCTCACACTGTGCTGCTGAGGGAATCTGAGCAGCCACCGAGGTGTGTGAAAAGCTGTCTTTGTCCTTCTTTCCTGAAGGGACTAAAAGCTGTCATGTTTCATTTTGTTTAGGGAAGGGATGTTTTTTCTTAATTTATATTATTTTACATTTGTGGGTGTTGTGCCTGCATGCATGCCTGAGCCTGGTACCCATGGAGGCCAGAATAGGGTGTCAGGGTCACTGGAACTGGAATGGCAGATGGTGTAAACCACCTTGTAGATACTGTGAATCAAACTTGGGTGTTCTGGAAGAACAGCCAGTGCTCTTATCTGCTGAGCCATCTCTCCAGCCCACGGACTAAAAGCTTTAATCATATACACACACTGGTGGTTTTTGGATTTAATCTTGACATAAAGCGTGTCCAGGCAAGCCCCCATTAGATGCTTTCCTTTGTCATGGTGTCTCCTCACAGCACTAGAACAGGGACGGAGGCAACGGTCCAGCTCCTTCTTTCTCCACCTGGCCTTGAATCTGTAGCATTCACCTTGCGAGCAGCTCCTCTCTACCTCGTTTTAAGCAAGGTTGTACCTGGAGCCATAGGGTTACTGAGCTCCACGGCAGGAGGATAAAAAGACTATGGGTAGTGGTACTGTGGTTGGTCAAATTATATAACTTTCCTACTTCAATTTTAAAATGAAACATACTACTTTTAAAAAAAAAGGAGAGAGAAGAATTAGGAATTTCTTGCTCTAATACTTAGCCAGAGTCAGCAGATGACAGCCACAGATCAATCAGTCCACCAAACAGGTTTTTAAATTTTTTCAAATGTTCTTTAAAAAAAAAAGATTTATTTATTCATTTTATGTGAGTACACTGTCGTTGACCCAGAAGAGGGCATCAGATCCCATGACAGATGGTTGTGAGCCACCATGTGGTTGCTGGGATTTGAACTCAGGACCTCTGGCAGAGCAGTCAGTGCTCTTAACCGCTGAGCCATCTCTCCAGCCCAAATGTTCTTATTTTAAGGAAAAGAAAACCATATAGAGATATACGAGAGGCACATGAATTTCAGATTCCTATGTTCACTCAAGAGAGCTCTGGGGTACCACACGCACGCACGCTCAAGTCAAGTGTCACCCACAGCTCGGGTCACTTCATGGTGACAGAACAGAATATCCTACTAAGACCCAGGTGCCTCTGAGTCCACAGGAAGGTCTGCATCTCCACCCTGAACCCTAGGAGGAGCCCCATCCCCTCAAGCACCCCCACCCCCACGCCCATCCCCATCCCTCCCCCACCCCTCCCCCAGCTGAACAGAGGATCTGGAGAGCCATACCAGCGTCCCATAGCTGTCGAAGTACTCCTCGTCCTGCCAGGTGTCCTCCGGGTCATACTCCTCCAGCTGCTTCCCCAGGTGGTTTGCGGGGATGTAGCCACAGCAGCCTGCACGCTCGCCCCACCACCAGTCGGCCGTGGTCTGCCTCAGGATAAGAATTTTTTCTCCTCTCAAAAAGCTGAGCTGGAAGACAGGCACCAAAAACACGGGAAGTTACAGCTGCAGCAAGTCCAGTCGGCTGGCATCTCACCAATAGCTGGGTAGTAAGTCCCCACTGTTGGTGACCAAGTCACAAGGACCTCGGTGAGCACCGACAACCTGCAAAGAATTAAATGATAATAATAAAGCAATAGCAAGGTAAAAGATGTTGTGTGGGGACAACCATCAGAAAGAACACAGCCCAACTAACATTCTTTTCTTACAATTACGATTACGCATGTGTGCTTGTGTGTGTGTGTGTGTGTGCGTGCGTGCATTTGCCACAGTATATGTATTGAGGCCAGAGTGTTTTTCCTCTACCATGTAGGCTCCAGGGATCCGACTCAGGCTGTTAACCAGCACCTTAACCCACTGGGCTATCTTGCCAACCCTTGCCTAATACTTAAAAAGAAAGGCAGGCACTACGTGTGGCTGGTTCAGTTAGGCGACTCTACAGACGTGTCCCTACCAGACTCAAGAACATATTGATGGTTTGACAGCCCCGCTGTTCTGTGTCCAGGGGGGTTCTATACCAAGTTCTCCAAGCAGAGAGGTGCCTCCCCATCTTCCTCCAGGCACCTGTATGCCCTGATGGGGTAGTCTGTTAAGCTAAGAAGTGAACGGTCATACGCAGATCTTGCTTAATCTTGTGATCATGAGTTCCACCGTAAAGTATTTTTGGAATTCGTAAGTCACCGTATGAGGAGCAAACGCAGATACCTGTGTCTCGTCGGTGGCCGTGTAGTCTGCAATGGCCACGAACTCCTCGGGTTGCAGCTGCAGCTGTAGCTGGGCCCCGTCCTGCAGGAGCGGCATCTCACAGCCATAGTCCACAGGGTCTTCCTCCTACCACCGTCAAGGACAGACAGAAGGACAACACTGTGAGCTTGGTTGTCTGTATACACGTCTCTCTCTCTTTATCTACCAAGTGATTGTTTCAGACATCCATGTGACAAGCATTTGTTATTCAAACAAACTAAGCCACCTTCGCTAGCATAGTTAGGGCTGTCACCTTCGGTCTATCTTGGTATCTCCAAGACAGGGCGATTTAGAGAGAATATCCACAGAAGCAGAAGAAGAAGAAGAATATCCACAGAAGCACAGAAGACCAGCAGGGTGCTGGTCTTTCGTTTTATCAGCTTACTTCCCAAGAGTGATACTCAATTGGTGTCAAAGATACCACTGCTTGTTGGACTCTAGGGATCTCTTCAGGCCTAAGGACAATGACACTAGGCAGACATAGCAAGGGCCTATGGAAGGTGCTAGAAACTGATATAAACAGAGTTCAAGCAACCCAGTGAGGACCTATGCTGTTAAGATTTAGCAAGCCGCTGGGCAGTGGTGGTGCACGCCTTTAATCCCAGCGCTTGGGAGGCAGAGGCAGGCGGATTTCTGAGTTCGAGGCCAGCCTGGTCTACAGAGTGAGATCCAGGACAGCCGGGGCTATACAGAGAAACCCTGTCTCGAAAAACCAAAAAAAAAATAAAAAAGACTTATCAAGAGCCTGTGCTCTATAGCCACCATCTATCAGAGTAAGCATGCCTTAAAGACATACTGGGGGCTGAAGAGATGGCTCGGTGACTAAGAGCCCTGGCTGTTCTCTAGAGGATTCAAGTTCAATCCCCAGCACCCAGGTGATAGCTCACGACCATCTGCAACTCCAGTCCAAAGAGATCTGACATCTTCCAGCCTCTGCAGGCACTGCATGCATGTGGTTAGTACACATACACGTAGGCAAAACATATACACGCAATAAAAGATTAAAATAAAACAGTAACTTCAATACAACTAACAAAATCAAAACTACCTAAGAGAGAGTGTTTATCTTCTCCAAGACACCTCAAACAATGATGTTAAAAACAGCAAATTATGCTTCCTTAGAACCCGAATGGTCATGCCTTTACATTTTACCGTATTAATGCATTTCTGCCAGCCCTAACTATAAGCAGTGTGGGTACCTCATAACACCACCTCGCATTCCAGTCACAAGAACTCTTTGAGAAAAAATTAGTAAAGCAACTCATGTCTTTTTTTTTTTTTTAACTCCACTTAATTGTTAAATGGCTTATTCTCTAAACTTCCCTGTAAGTTATCACTTTAAACAATATAACCCACTGCTCTTCCAGAGGCCCTGAGTTCAATTCCCAGCAACGACATGGTGGCTCACAACCATCTGGAATGGGATCTGATGCCCTCTTCTGGTGTGTCTGAAGACAGAGACAGTGTATTCACATAAATAAATAAATATTTAAAAAAAAAAAAAACGTGATTTCAGAAGCCCAGGGCGTCTTGAGACATCTCTCAAGGCGCCCGTGCTTTATCTAGCGTGCGTACTCTCCCTATGTGTGCTCAGAAAAAGCACTACCTTGGCTTCACTCTAACTCATCCAACCATTCTTTCCCGCATCAGTCAAGGATGCAGCTTTGCCTGAGTGGGTGTACCATCACGGAGAACAAAAACGTCACATTTCGCGGCCAGGGAGACGACTCAGCGGTTAAGAGCGCTGGCTCCTCTTTCCGAGGTCACCACATGGGCGTGTTACAACTGTCTGTAACTCTAGCTCCAGGAGATCTGACATACTTCACATAGATATATATGCAGGCAAACACCAATGCACAGAATCACATCGCTGGTACCTGTGTGATACTCCAGTCTATGAGCTATCTGAACTTATTTGCCCGCTCTTTTCCGTCTGAATACACAGACTCCTCTCAGTGTCTCCTGTTATGGATGATTCGTCTTCTTGAACACAAACCATCTTGCGTGTGCCTGAGAAATCCCTGCGGATGAACTCCCAAAGTGTGGAGCTGGTCAAGACTACCATCTCTTCTTGAGATGGTAGTCTTCTTGTTATTTTGAGACAGGCATTCGCCGTGTCATTCTGGGCGGCCTAAAGCTCACGGTGTAGACCAGGCTGACCTCAAGTGCCAGCCCTTGCCTCCAAAGTGCCAGGAGTGTGACGAGTGCCACCACACTCTGCCCAAGACCTTCACGTCTATGGCGTTCATGACACCACCAGATGCTCCCAGGACTGTACTACGATTCAGTGAGACCGAGACCTGTCTTGCTGAGTATAGGTACGAGGAAGCCGTGTCCCTCATGAACAGCAGACGCTGATCGCTTTACCTGTGCCTCTCTGCCGGGTGACAATTGCTGTCCTGCATTTCCACTTGCCTGCCTTAGTGTGGCCGTTCACGATTCTCTCAGCATTTACTGGTCCTATTTTAAGTTTGCTAAGTGCCCATTCGTACCCCTGGCATTTCTCCTACTGCAGTAACGCATCTTGCCTTAGTGTGGTTGTAGTCTGCCTTTGGCTTGCCCTCCACCCACTATACCAAACTCCCTAGACCTACTGAGGCTGCCACAGCACACGTGTCCTCTGCCCACCCATTCTCTTCTTCTCAGTCTCTCCCTTCAACTTTCTCTCCCTCTCTCCTCTTTTTCTAGGAAGCCTTCCCCCTTTCAACATAGCTTTTTTTTTTTTTTTTTTGATGAACGGTACTTTACATCGCCCCCTTTTGACAGTTTAATTTTCTTATAAGTCTTAAAGAAAATGCTAATGTTTTCATAAACTACTGAATTCTGCTTGATTCTTCAGCCAGTCAGGCTCTGAGTTTCCCCTGACATCGTTTCCTACCACCATATTAAAATAAAATAAAATAAAATGTCACAAAAAGCTTGTGTGTGGGTGTGTGTATCCTTATACAAAGACTTTATTTCTGGGGGACAAACTGTCCGGCTCAATGGGTAAAACTTTCCCAAAGATACATCATGATCTTCCAATTGAAGGCCCACCATTGCCTACTCTGCCACCAATGAGGTACCCTTTGCCTCAACACTTGGCAACCCCAGTCTCCACCCATGCTTCGGCTTGTGCTGGAGACGAGTACTTACTTTCAATATTTCGACCATCACGCTATCGGGCTATTTTGTTCTCTGGGTTTTGTTATGTTGTTTGAGTCTGCCCCTCTATGAGACACCCATTCATTTATTCTCTCCTTCTTATATTTTGCTTCCCTATCTAACCTCTGTGGAATAGAAAGAACCCCCTGTGCAGTACAGATCTGCTCTGAGATCTCGAACCAACGTCTTTCCGAATATACTGTTCTGCTACTTACTTGTTTAGAATTTGTAAAGTCAGAGTCAGGCGGAGGCCAGGAGAAATAGCTCAGTGTGCAGGTTCTACCGAGTCCGGAAACCAGCAGTATGGTTTCCTGCCTCTCCCCTTCCCTCCCCCCACCCCTCAACCCCATAACACCCCAGCACCGCAGGGAGAGGAGAGAGCAGCTACTGGAGTTTCCCGGCTGTCAGCTTAGCCCCCGCTTCATCAAGAGACCTTGTCTCAAAGGCGGAGAACAAGAGAGCAATCCCAACATAAACAACAAGAAAACAAGGCGACAAAGGAGAAGAAGTCACACCAACAATCATCTTCAGAAATTAAAGTAAAAATTGGGCCATGTGACAAATTTAATCCCAGCACACAGGAGGCAGGCAGGTCAGTGTGAACTCGAGGTTCCAGGCCAGGCTACAGTGTGAGTCCCCGCGCCAAAATGTATTTCCATTCACACCAAGGTTGCCATAGCGTATCACTAGAAATTCATGCTACTAACCACAGGAACGAGTTGTTGAGGCTGAAGAAACTGAGCCTATGTGGAACCAAAGAATGCAAGAAATGGGCTGGAGGGGTGGCTCAGCAGTTAAGGACACTGTCACGGGTTCTGAACTCAATCCCTAGCAACCAAATGGTGATTCATGATCATCTATAATGGGATCTGATGCCCTCTTCTGGCATGCCATGCAGGTGTACATGCAGACAGAGCACTCTGATATTTAAGTAAATATATAAAATTTTTTAAAAGGTTAGGGTGATATCAGTGGGAGGGGTGGCCCTTGGTCCTGTGGAGGTTTGATTGCCCCATCGTAGAGGGATACTGGAGCAGTGGGGTGGGAGAGGGTGGGTGGGGGGAATACCTTCATAGAGAGGCAAAGGGGAAGGAAGAGAGAGTGGATGTGGGATGGAGAGTTTGTGGAGAGGTAGCTGGGAAGAGGCATATCATTTGAGATGTAAATGAATGGAATGATTAATAAAAAAATTATAAAAAAAAACCAAAAACAACAACAACGAAGAAAATACCCTTTGCTCTATGTAAAGCCAGAAGTGATCATCTCTCCTGGAGTTCATAGCACGTGTGAATTAATGCTATGATGAATTGAAACTGGAAAATAAGAATAACTAGAAATACTTTTATGCTGTGAAGTAGAAAGTCTAAAATAGATTAAGAATGTGCAGGCCAACTCTCTGGTTAGCTACCAAGGCAAGACTTTAAAGGTAGAGCTAGCAAACCAGTAAATGCAACATATAAATTATACCAATTGTCTTATTAACCCAATACTGGGAAGAAATGGGAAAATGTATAAGCAAGAACTGTAACAAACAGAAAACAAATAGCAATATATTAAAAAACTGTCTCTCTCATAACACTAACATGGATAAACTAAAATACCCCATCACAAGGGCAGAAACTACAAGCAATATAAACAACATCAAAATGACAGGCACCCAGAGCTCAGGAACTGGAGGTATCAAGATTCCTGGAGATCTCTGGCCATGCAGGTAAAGAATAACTGTTGAGCTCTGAGCCAACGAGAGACCCTGCACCAAAGGAGATAGATGCTATTCCTGAGGATGACACCCAAACTTGTCCCTCTGGCCTCCATAAACACACACATATGTATGTATATGTGCAAGTACACATGTGTGTATATACACACACTCATAAAAAAGATTTGTGATGTGGCTGGAGAGATGGCTCAGTGGTTAAGAGCACTGACTGCTCTTCCAAAGGTCCTGAGTTCAATTCCCAGCAACCATATGGCGGCTCACAACCATCCATAATGAGATCTGACACCCTCTTCTGGTGTGTCTGAAGACAGCTACAGTGTACTTATATATAATAATAAGTAAATCTTTGGGAAGGAGCCAGCAGGGACAGAGCGAGTAGAGGTTCTAAAAGTCAATTCCCAAAAACCAGATGAAGGCTCACAACTATCTGTACAGCTGTAGTGTGTACTCATATACATAAAATAAATAAATAAATCTTTAAAAAAAATAGGCAATTCTTTAAAAAAAAAAAAAAGATTTATGATCAAAATCCATTTGACCTTTGTGACAGGGATGGAGCACTACATCCAAAACAAGCAATTCCACAAAGCGGGCAGCCACAAATTTCACAAGGGCTAAAATTATAGCCCATGTCACATTCTCCAGCCAAGTGTGATCAAGCCAGAGCTCAGTCATCCAACAGTGAGTAGGAGCTCCTACATGTGGGGCCAGCACAATGGCCCAGCATGCAACAGTGCTTCCTGCAGAGGCCAGCCTGCAGCAGTGCCTCCTGCACAGGTCAGGCAACCTGAGTTCAATCCCCAGATCTCGTGGAAGCAAAGTACTGAAGGATAAAGTACTAAAGATTGTCCTTTGACCTCTATGAATATGCCGTGGCATTTGCGCGCCCATACATGTGCACGTGTGTGTGTACAAACCAACAATAATAAAATAAAGTTAATTCCCTAATATTTAGAAATCAAGATACTTCCAAAAAGGGAGGCAATGTTTTCTCGTTTCCATGGTGATGCATTAAAAAATATATATTTTATCAATAATGAAAACACAGAACATTTAAATGGATGAGGCACAGATAAAGCAGTGTTTCGAGGAAAAGTTAATCTTTAAAGCTCAAAAGTTAAGAGAAGAGATATTTGAAGTCAGTGATACACCCTTTCATGTCAAGATGTCAAAAAAATAAGATTCGATCTTAAAAGAAACCAAACAGAAAACAAACTGACTCTTTAACAAGGTAAAATGGGCCCTGAAAAAAAAAAAGAAAATATACAGGTTGTCTCCTGTGACTTCAACAGCAACTCCCACCCTTTCTACCTTTGACGCTGGGGCTGGCATTGCTCTCAATGACAACTTTGTAAAGCTCATTTCCTGGTATGACAATGAATATGGCTACAGCAACAGGGTGGTGGACCTCATGGCCTCCATGGCCTCCGAGGAGTAAGAAACCCTGGACCACCCACCCCAGCGAGGACAGAGAACAAGAGAGAGGCCCTCAGTTGCTGAGGAGTCCCTACCCCAACACTGAGCATCTCCATCACAATTTCCATCCCAGACCCCCATAATAACAGGAGGGGCTTAGGGAGCCCTCCCTACTCTCTTGAATACCATCAATAAAGTTCACTGCACCCACACAAAAAAAAAGAAAGAAAGAAAAAGAAAATATAAATTCCTAGAATAGCACCTCTTCCCTAGTAGGGGCCAGTATTAATAATTAATTAATTAAGTATTAGTTAGTAGGGGCTGAGACACTTCTAAGAGTCACACATCACTGGGGTAAGCAGAAGAGGGCATTTCTTTCTTTTTTTTTTTTTTAAGATTTATTTGTTTATTATTATATGAAAGTACATTGTAGCTGTCTTCAGACACACCAGAGGGTATCAGATCTCATTACGGATGGTTGTGAGCCACCATGTGGTTGCTGGGATTTGAACTCAGGACCTTCGCAAGAGCAGTCAGTGCTCTTAACTGCTGAGCCATCTCTCCAGCCCCAGAAGAGGGCATTTCTAAGCTGCCTAACTGACCACAATTAAAGTGTTAATCTATGACACTACTGAAGACTGGTGGTGATCACGGGAAGAAACTCAAAAGTATGTGGTCCTTCTTCCACCCTCAAAGCTCCACAGAGCCATCACTGGGCCTTTAACCTGACACACCAGCAATGGCAACAGGTACTCACCACAGCACCGTGGGGTGGGGGTGGGGGAGGGGATGTGGACTACATCTGAGCTCCCAATGAAAGATTAACAGTGAGATGTAATCCCGCTGCCCAGTGGTTTAGAGACCACAGCATCCCTACACAAAACTCAAGACACTGTATACTCGCAGAGAGCGCCCATGCAGGGGACCCAGGAGTAGCTAAGCTGCCCACGTAACATTTCATAGCGGCAGAAACAGCAATACCACCGACACAAGCCTCAGAAAACACACACAGCAAACTCAAACGTTGCTCAGGGGATCCTTCGTTTTGTTTGACTGGACTGCTTAGTTCTGGCTGGCTGGGGGGCCCTTATAAGTTCATAAAGGTACAGATGGTGCATAAGCAAACACAAAGCAGTTGTGTGCCTCTAGAAATGGAAGGAACAGTTCTGGGTTTGAGAACAGATTATGGTGTTAATATTATTTGTGTGTGTGTGTGTGTGTGTGTGTGTGTGTGTGTGTGTGTATGTGTGCGCGCACACTAACTACGACAAAGTATTGAGTTTTCATCTCTGAGTGGCAGATCCTGAGTGTCTACAATATTATTTTGTAGTTGTCTTAATATTTACATTTCTCAAAAGAAAAACTGGGCATTCTTAGAATTAAAACAGTTTGCAGCTGAAAATGGAAAATGATTAACGAAATGAAAAAAAAAATTCCTACATATAAAAATGCCCAATACGCATCAGGCAGTGGTGGCACACGCCCTTAATCCCAGCACTTGGGAGGCAGAGACAGGAGGATTTCTGAGTTCCAGGCCAGCATGGTCTACAGAGTGAGTTCCAGGACAGCCAGGGCTACACAGAGAAACCCTGTCTTGAAAAATAAATACCCAATACATATATTCCCAGTAGCTGGGTATGGAGGCTTTTTAATTCCAGTGTTCAGGAGCCAGAGGTAGGCTTATCTCAGTGAATTTGAGACCAGTCTAGTCTACATACCAGATCCAGGCCAGCCAGGGATACACAGTAAGATTCTATATCAATCAGTTAAATAATTAAATAAATTAAAACCCAAGGGATGGTAAGCTATTGAAAGGAAAAAAAAAAAAAACTTGCTGAAGCTGACAGCACAGCACAGACATGAAAATCTTTGATTTTTTTAAAAGCCTTTTTATTTGAATAGACATTTCATTAACTGTACATAATCAGTAGTCCTTAAGATTGAAGGAGATCTTTTCTCTGGGAACACGAATCAAACTGTATATCCATACCCACGGCGAAAAACAGCTCACCAGCACGGATCTTCGAGTACCAAGCATTTTCCTGGTCCTAGGCTAAGACCATCTAAGAACAAGTACAAACTGTGGCGTCTGAAGCATGCTAAAGTGTCCCCTGAAGTGTTCAAGACACCACTCAGCCTGGAACCTAATGATCAGGCACATCCCCCTGCCTCAACGTTCTCTAAATTCAAGCATCCTCCTGTTGGCCAGGACCTTGAGAGACAAGGAGAGAGTGACATCACAGCTGTGAGCTGGTACTGCTGCTCTGTATAATCATTACATGGTGGTTCTTACATACCAGAACGGGGATGACCTGTGACTCACTGCAGGGACCTTCGCCTGGTGTCTCCATAGTTCAGTAAGACCATGTCTCATAACTGGTGCTTTATTTCATTTTCTCTTCCAAGTCTACTCTAAAGAAGAGAGAGAAACACAAAGTGTTACACTGCTGGTCTACAGAGTGGCGCACGCCTTTAATCCTAGCACTGGGGAGGCAGAGGCAGGAGAATTTCTGAGTTTGAGGCTAGCCTGGTCTACAGAGTGAGTTCCAGAACAGCCAGGGCTACACAGAGAAACCCTGTCTTGAAAAACTAAAAAAAAAAAAGAAAAGAAAAGAAAAGAAAAGACAAAGTGTTACACTGCTTGGTCATCAAACTCATTTCACTGCATGTATAAAGAACGGTACAGGATCGGAGTTTTATCATCAAAATTCATTTGAGGGTTTTTAAAATTAAAGATTCCAAATACTGTGTGCTTCCTTTAATATGCTAGGTATCACATTTATTCCTTTGAAGGCTCCTTTTTTAAGAGATATTTACGAAGCCTCTTTTTACTTAGAATAAATCAGTATCAATTTTTTAGGAACGCTTAACAGCTTAAACTCAAATACTCGCCTAGAACTTGACCTAATCCACCGACAGAACTGAAATCCACATGCTGGGACACCTTCTTGTTCTTTAATTCTATTTTTTTCAGAGGCAATGTAACCCTACTGGCTCTAAGATCAATTTCAATTACATCGATTCTTTGTTTAAAAAGCCTGTTGCGCTTCCAGATCTAGACTTCACACTTACTTCGCAACAATTAGAGTCACAAATAATTTACAATTATATTTTCAGTGAAAAGCTTGGGAGGGTGCCTGGAGGAAGAAAGACAATGAATTAATTGGAGAGTCCTCCAGGCCAAGCCTTTGAGGCCATAGAGGCAAAGAATAGAAAGGCATAGGGGGCGTGGCTCGGGATACAGCCGGCAGGTGGGCGTGGTGCTGGAAGGGCGTGGCTCTGGGAGCCAGTGGAGGTGCGCAGGGGAATTTGAGAGGTACCACGAAAGGAGAGAGGAGAGGGCGGACGTTGCTGAGAAAGGGGGGCAGGCTGGAATAGAACCTTCGAGAGAGCACTCTAAGCCTCCAGAGAGGGCGGGGGCCTCGGTGCGCTGGAGACACGAACAGGGAAAGCCTTCTACCTAGCATGCCCTGCCTCACCTGCGATCGAGATGTCTAAGCTGTCCATCGAGAAACCTACCTCGGCCGCGTTTCTCCGCTGAATTCTAGGCTAATACCAGAAAGGAACAGATGATGCCCACCCGAAGCCTGAGCCGCCGCCCTGGACCTGCGCAAGCGCGGAGCCCTCCAGCTGGCCGAAGAGCACGCCCCGCCCAGGCCTGGCTGTCTTGCGCAAGCGCAGTGTGTATGAACTTCGTGTTGGGTGATGTACCCAGCCTGGAGACAGAGGTTCTCTCTGCGAGCTTGTCACTCAGCGCAAGCGCGTTTGATGTCCCTGCTTCCGGCCGATTGTATCCGGCCTCAAGGCGGCAAGAAGCAGGTGAGGAAGTGTAAGGATCGGCTCACCCGGAGATTTGTGGGTGGACTGAACTTTGAGCCGGAGGCCACAGGTGGTGTAGACCGCGCCCCCAGCGGATTCGAACCGAGTCAGCAGTCGGCCGGCAGAAGCAGGAGTGCGTATTAGCGCAGTCCTAAGTGTACCCGGGACTGCTGGTGTGTTTGATGTCCCTCTCCGAATGCCTAAGAACCTAGTTTTGATCCGAATCAGCGTCTACAGAATGGGGCCTCCTACAGGATCTGGGACCAAGTCTTTTTGATCGTGGAACCAACACAGCTACTGAAGCACAAGACACACCAGAGCCCCCAAGTCCTGAAGCCCCCTGTGCTGAAGGGGTTGGGGGGTAGACGGAGGCGGAGACACTGACATCAGGTGACCTTGACCTCAGTAAGATTTCTTAAGCTTTTTCCACTAGCAATCCCATCCTACTCAAAAAAAAAAAAAAAAAAAAAAAAAAAAAAAAAAAAAAAAAATGCGACTCTAGGTATCTAAAATAGGCACACAAATCAAACATTTACTGATAAATGAATCAGAAGGGAATTACTATAAAACTCAGCATACACATAATTTGACCACTCATTAGAGACAAAAGCAGATTTCTGTAACTAATTAGGTGGATGCGCTTGTCCAATATAATCTAGATACTATAATTTAGTACATGCTGAGAAATGATAAAAATTCTTTGTTTTCTGTAATTAAGCCATCACGCTTCTGTGTGTGCAGTAGAAACACCACAGCTCATAACATAATAGTCCCAAACCTGCTATGAGGCATTGCGGGGTTTGTAAGGCTCGTGCAAACCATCTCTGTGGTGCCCCTCAGACCAATGGTGCAGTGGAGTCACACAATGCACCGTGAGGAACTGCTGCCAGAGACACTGTGGATTCGTTACATGTGAGTTAGAATTCATTTTGGTCATTGTGTGTTTGGAAGCCTTTTACCATTGCCCAGTTCTCTGTGACTCCAACATTCAGTTACAGGACGGTGTATTACAATTTAAGACGTTTTGGGTTAGAGTATCATGGGCTGAATGAGAAGCCCTCAAAAGGCCAAGTTCTGACTGATTTTAAGTGGAGAGGGTAAGGCTGAAGCCGAAATGCAGCCAAGGGGATGGCTCTGAGTGAGGATGTGGCCTTTTATCAAAACTGCCCAGTTTTCCAGTTCCGCCAGAGGAAGAGGCCGAAGCACTGAGCCTGGACGCTACGGTTTGGAAAGAGTTTCCCACAATCTTACAGGGCCAAGAAAAACTGTCCTCAGAGGTCCCAGTACAACAGGCTGGGTAGGCAGGAGACCTGATCTCAAAAGCCTGCTGGTGCCACCTAGCTCAGTCTCTAGGCACTAGGATCAACCCTTGATAAGCTAACATAGGAAAGGGGACCTGTGTGGTTGAATGAAGAATGGTGGTCGTGTAAGTACAGCATAAGAAGCAGATTCTAGGGACCGGAGATGGCTTAGCAATTAAGAGCACTTACTGATCTTGTAGAAGACCCACGTTTGGTTCCCAGCACCTATGTCAGGTGGCTCACAAACCACCTGTAAGTCCAGCTCCAGGTGGGGGTTCAGTGCCTCTGGCCTCCCCGGGGAGCTACACACTTGCACAAATCCACACACAAACATACACACCTACACCTAATCTTAAAAAATAAAAATAAATCCTTTTAGCCAGGCATGGTGGCCAACACCTTTAAGCCCAGCCCTTGGGAGGCAGAGGCAGACAGATCTCAGTTCAAAACCAGCCTGGTCTACAGAGTGAGTTCCAGGACAGCCAGGGCTATACAGAGAAACCCTGTCTCGAACAACCAGGAAAAAAAGGTCTCCTTTTAAAAAGCGGAGTGTGGTGCCTGCAGAGATGTCTCAGTGGCTAAGAGCACTTGCAGTGGTCCTGAATTGAATTCCCAGGATCCGGATTAGGCAGCTTCCAAGCACCTGTAATTCCAGTCCCAGGGGGATCTGATGCCCTCATCTGGCCTCCATGGGCACCTGAATGCATGCGGTATACATACAGATAAGCAGGCACACCCAGAGTTTTGTTTTGTTTTGTTTTTAAAGTGGATTCTGATACAGCTACCTTCCTTTAATCCCTGGTTGGCTTGACAACCTGCCTGTTAAAGAAGACACTGTAACAAGACTTGTAACCAAATGTGACGAATATGTACATCTTGTTTAGTGCAAAGCTACAGAGTACAAGCAAGAGATAAAAGTAATGAAAGGTATATTAGCTGCAGCAAGTAAGGGGAACATTGGAGTTATTCCCAAGGCAAGGACCCTCCCCGACCTCCTCACCCTCCCTCTCCTCTCCTTCTCCCCCCCACCCCCGGCCCACAAGAAACTGGGGATTTTACTCACGGAACCTGTAAACTTGATATAGGGAAGCCCTTCAGAGACAGAGCACATTTCTGAGAGTGCAGAGTTTAAAGTCACAGTACAAGGAAAGACAGTAGTCAAGTTTCTGGGCATAATCAGCCTGAGATCACGATCCATCCATGTATTCGAAGGTTAAAATGGTGAGCCAGGGGCCGGGCGTGGTGGCACATGCCTTTAATCCCAGCACTCGGGAGGTAAAAGCAGATGCATCTCTGTGAGTTCAAGGCCAGCCTGGTCTACAAAGTGAGTTCCAGGACAGCCAGGGCTACACAGAGAAACCATGTCTTGAAAAACAAAACAAACAAAACAAGGTGGGTGAGCAGGAACACTTCTGAAAAGGTTTTTTTTTTCCCACAAAGTTCACCATGAAAAGGACCCCTTGAAAGTGTGTTAATGTGTTGGCCACTAAAGGTGCCTTCTTCCTTGTATGGTGGCTAACTAAATTCAGGATGTTTTCTGAGGTTTAGTTACAAGAATTCCTAAAACTTGTGCCTGGTTTTCTTTAGGTGGCCCTCATCCTCTGAGGCAGCTCCAGGTAAAACAACCCACCATGCTAAGACCACACTCCAGCCTTCCAGCTGTGTAGCCTTCGGACCAGCTCAAGTCCCAGATCAATAGTATCAGTGACCTCGGTGGACACTGTGTGGAAGAGTAAGCCGGCCCAAATCCGAACTCCCTGAAATCATGAGATTTAATAAAATGTAGTAGGGTCCCCTCCCCCCCCACACACACACACTCATCCACACGTTTCGGGATAGCTTGCAATGATAGCAACTGTCAGTGACAGTGTATCTTTCCTACACATGTAGAACTGGATGATGTAAGCCACGGGTGGCAGAGTGCTAGCCAGTTCTTAAGGTCTTTAATCATCTCTGACAGCTCTGAGGAGAACTACGGGAAACTTTTTAAGTGGAAGACTTAGGATTTATGGTTACTTACCAGCCCCTGTCCCCCCTTCCGCCCCCCCCTCCCCCAAAGCTCAGCGATGGAAACTGCCATGCAGAAGTCATCCTACAGGGAGCTGGAGAAATGGCTCAGCGGTTGAGAGCACTAACTGCTTGCTCTTCCAGAGGTCCTGAGTTTAGTTCCCAGCAACCACAGGGTGGCTCACAACCATCTGTCATGGGATCTGATGCCCTCTTCTGGTGTGTCTGAAGACAACTACAGTGTACTTACATATAATAAATAAATATTTAAAAAATAAAAATAAGGGCTGGCGAGATGGCTCAGCGGTTAAAAGCACTGACTGCTCCTTCTGAGGTCCTGAGTTCAGTTCCCAGCAACCACAGGGTGGCTCACAACCATCTGTAATGGGATCTGATGCCCTCTTCTGGTGCTGTCTGAAAACAGCTACAGTGTACTCCCATTAAATAAATAAATAAATAAATAAATCTTACAGGTCCGCTGTACTAAGCAATAGTCGTGCTTGTGTTTCTGGAGGTGTGGAAGGCCAAGAACAGGCAGCAGGCCTCCTGCTGTATCATGGCTGCAGGGGAGAACGCTAGAGAACGCTGAATTCACTTTCATAACAAGCATCCTCTGGGAACACAAACACTCTAGCCATAGGGCCCCCCCCTCCTTTCTTTCCGGAAAGAGAACTGCCAAGGAGAGCCACCCTTCCCAGCCTACCCTCGTACACATCTTTTCTCTTTTGGCCATTCTCTTTCTTACAGGACTTGCTTTAAATATCGAAAGCGCTTAAGGGATGGGGACGCAGTTCGGGAGTGTTTGCCTGGTATGCATGAAGCTCTAGTTGGATTCCCCAGCAACTGCATAAAACAGGTAGAGTGGCATATGCCTTCATCCTGGTCCTCAGAATTAATACTCAGCTGGGCAGTGGTGGCGCAAATAATCCCAGACCTTGGGAGGCAGAGGCAGGTAGATCTCTGTGTTCGAGGCCAGCCTGGTCTACAGAGTGAGTTCCAGGACAGCCAGGGCTACACAGAGAAACCCAGTCTCAAATAAATGAATAAATAAATAGATAGATAGATAGATAGATAGATAGATAGATAGATAGATAGATAGATAAATAGATAGATAGATAGTAAATGGCATTTTGGCTACATAAGGCCCCACTGAAAAAGTTAAATAAATAACTGCAGAAAGCAGTTCCACAACTATACATACACATAATTTATAAAAAGAACAATCAACAAGTTATAGCTTAAAAGTATGTTTACAAAGCCAGGCATGGTGGCACATGACTTTAATGCCACCACTCAGGAGGTAGAGGCAGATAGAGGTCTACTTAGTGAGTTCCAGGATTGTGGTGGAAATGTTCTTTAGCATAGGGGAAGATTTAGGGGTGGCCCCTCTGCTGAAAGGCAGGGAAGGGGCACCTTCACATAATCTCCCTGCAGCCGAAGGCATGACCGCTCCATGATGGAGGGGGCACCTTCTGATAATCTCCCTGCAGCTGAGGACATAACTGCTCCATGAACTCAAGATGTTTTGGAAGTAATTCAAGGCTACTGAGAACTGTGTGTGCAAGGATTAAAGAAACAGACCTCATGCACTTGGGCATGGGGAAAAATATTTACTGTAAGATAATGAAGAAGTGGGCATGCTTTTGCCGTGAGAAAGTGCTCAGAAACTGTGCTACATACATGATTGTTGTTAAATTCTATTTTTAGTCTTACTGTGTTTTACTATAAAAGATTTCTCACATTAAAGTTTATTGCCATTGCCAGCAGAGCGGTGGTCCTCTCATTCTCATTCAGTCGCCCTCTCTACTTAAGCCTCACCCTTGTCGGCTGGCTCTGACACAGGATAGCCAGGGCTATGTAAGGAAATCCAGGCTTAAAAACAAACAAACAAACACACAAACAAGCTAGGCAGTGTTGGTGCACGCCTTTAATCCCAGCACTCAAGTGGCAGAAGCAGGTGGATCTCAATGAGTTCAAGGCCAGCCTGATCTACATAGCTAGTTCCAGGACAGCCAAAGCTACACAAAGAAACTGTCTCAAAAAAACCCAAACAATCTTTATATGTGCTACTGGAGAGTGGACCTAGGGCCACACATATGCTGGGTCCTGCCACTATTTTGTGTTAACTTGACACAAGCAAGAGTCATCTTGGAAGACGACCATCAATTGATAAGACACTCACCATCAGATCACTTGCTGGCAAGTCTGTGGACAATTTCTTGATTATCAATTGTTTTGGGAGAGCCCAGATCACTGTGGGTGGTAGTGCTAATCCTGGGCAGGTGGTTCTGAGTTCTATAGGATTGTAAGAGCCAGAAGATCAGGGAGTTTGCCATGAGACTGTCTCCTCCTAATGCCAGAAGCTACACCCGTAAAGTCTCACCAACAAGGATGCCCAAACATGAGCTGAACAAGGATGACATGGATGGACATGGCAGAGAGGATGGGGGCAAGCCCATGAAGCCACAGTCATATGCAAAGAACAATAGGCAGCTGAAGAAAGCTGGGAATGGGAGAGGCGGTCTATCTCAGGGAAGAGCACGCTAATTGGTTGTCTAGTGTCACATGATCATCCCTGAGAACATACAAGTAACATTCTAGGGACTAAAAATAAGTTATATTTAGAATATATCTATATCTCTGTACATATGTGTGTATGCATATATATATACATATTTCATAACAGTTATTGAAACAAGAGGCCATGTCCTTAAAGAAGAATTGGGAAGGAAGGAAAGGGACAGAGAACTGTAATTATATTGTAATCTCAAAAATAAAAAAAAAAGGGAAAGGGCTGGCGAGATGGCTTAGCAGGTAAGAGCACTGACTGTTTTTCCAAAGGTCCTGAGTTTGGATCCCAGCAACCACATGGTGGCTCACAACCACCCGTAATAAGATCTGACGCCCCCTTCTGGTGAGTCTGAAGACAGCTACAGTGAATTATGCCAGAGCTTGAGTTCAATTCCCAGCAGCCACACACATGATGGCCATCTGTACAGCTACAGTGTACTCATACACATAAAATAAAGATAAATAAATAAATAAATAAATAAATGGAAAATTGGGTTAAAGAATCATATACCAAGAAAGGATCTATAGTGATTGATTAGCCGGAGCTAAAGAATCAGCTAGGATTAACAGAGACCAGAGCCACTACAGCAAAGCCTTTGCTTTAGGGTGACAACTGATGCTGGTTAGCTGGGGTGCATTGTGGAGCAGTGTGGGGCAGTGGTCTGCTCAGGTAACTTAAGCTCAGTTGAGTATTTGGCTTTGAGTCCTAGACCCCTGTGGGCAGTTTCTGCTTGCAGAGGGAGGAAGGAGCTTGGCCATAACTCCTGAGTCTTTGGTTCCTGTTTCAGTCACAACCCCTCACAGCTGCCTCCACAGGAGATGTGTGCTCTATCAGGCAGACAATGCCCCAAGCTCCCAGCATTCTAGAAGGACCTTACACACAGTCATCTGACCACAAGCCAGGCATGCCACACCCCATACAATAAAAGGGGTGGTTTGCCCCCTCCTCACTCTCTCACCTCTCACTCTCACTCTCTTACTCTTCCCCTCTCTCTCTCTCGCTTTGTCTCCATTCTGCTCTCCCTCTCCTGCTCTCTCTCTCCTCTCTTTCCTGCTCTTTGTTCTCCTCCCTTGCTTTCTTCCTCTCCTTTCTCTCGCTCTCCTTCCTCTCCTTTCCTTCTCTCTACTTAGCCAGCCTATTTTCTCTTTGCTACAATAAAATATCTCATTCATACATTGCCTCCTTTTTAACTAACGCACCATGCAGCCACAGGTCAACACAGGGGAGAGAGAGAGACCCAGGCCTCAGCAGCAGGCCCTGCTCTTGGTAAAACACAGCGATCATTAAAGTGAAAC
>NW_022196909.1:40890649-40896471 GCF_008632895.1 Mastomys coucha
GGGGAATATTTCCTCAGGCTCATCACACGGAAGTTGAGTTCCAGAATGGGTAGTGCTGCATCTCATGCAATGGCTGAACCTGGTAATGTGTAAGACTCACTCAGGCGGTCCTGGTTGTGACGGCATGAAGGGATCACGGGTGTGGCACTGTGTGGCGGCGGCCTTGAGGTCCTGAAGAGAAGCCAGGAGAGGCCAATGGTAAAGGTGGACCTCAGCATATTGGCGATACCAGTACCAAGGACAGTGGCAGCCGTAGAGTGGAACTAGCCTGAGCTTGTGAGGTATGTGAGCTGTGGAGGGCAGAGCTGAGGAAGCAGAGCTGGAGCAGTGTTACGGGAAATATTAAAAAGAACAGCAAGTTCCAGCGCTGTACTGGGCACCATATACCTGCGGGCCATATGGCACCAGCGGGGTGTTCTCATCTCGGCAGACTCGCTGGCCCAGAGCTCTGGAGCTGCCTCCACCCGACTCACTAAGTTCCCTTGGCGGGTCGTTGCCGTGTCAGCCCCATGCAATGACCGCCCACCTCATGGTTAGCTGTCACAATACCTAGTAACCCGGTAAAATCAAAACTCTAGAAGCTTCTAATTAATCAGTCAGATGTATATATCAATAAATTCTCAATTCACAAGATGCCCAAACACTAATTTCAGAGCCGATTGATAATGATACAAGCTGCCCACCTAGATGAGACAAATTATCGCAATTATTCTATCCCTATATGACACTATAGCTGCCTGTGCCTATTTAAAGCCATGTGGAACTGAATTATCCTGTTCATCCTCCATCCTCCTCCTCTTTGCCTGTGTTGCTCCCTGTCTCTGCAACCTTTAGCTCCGCCTCCCTTTTCCCTGTCCAATCACAGGCTTCTTGTTGTATTAATATATTAATCGGACAGGGAAAATCCTGCTACAGAGAAGCAGAGCTGCCCCATGCCCTTTGGAGCCCAGAGGATGTGAGTGGCTCCCAGACACCAAGCACCAAGCTTTCTCTACTGTAGAACTTTGGTTTAGCTTTGGCCTAATTGTGACTGTGTCCTGGTTCTTCCTTTTTTTTTTTTTTTTTTTTTTTTTTTTTTTTTTTTTTTTTTTTTTTTTTTTTTTTTTTTTTTTTTTTTTTTGGTTTTTCAAGACAGGGTTTCTCAGTGTAGCCCTGGCTGTCCTGGAACTCACTCTGTAGACCAGGCTGGCCTCGAACTCAGAAATCCACCTGCCTCTGCCTCCCAAGTGCTGGGATTAAAGGTGTGAGCCACCACTGCCCGGCGGTTCTTCCTTCTTGAAGAAAGTATTTAATGTATCCTTTATTTTACAGAAGCCCACAGTTGAGAAACCGTAGACTGTTAAAAAAGACTTTGCTGGGCCATGGTGACCCATACCTTTAATCCCAGTACTTGGGAGGCAGAAACAAGCGGATTTATGAGTTCGAGGCCAGCCTGGTCTACAGAGTGAGTTCCAGGACAGCCAGGGCTATACAGAGAAACCCTGTCTCAAAAAAACAAAAACAAATAAGAGTTTCAAAATGACACTTTTTAAAACTTGGACTTTTTTTAAAATTTTTATTTTTTTCATGAACTGGTGTTTTGCTTGTATGGATGTCTGTGTGAGGGTGCTGTGGCCCTTGGAACTGGAGTTACAGACAGGTGTGAGCTGCTATGTGGATTCTGGGAATTGAACTGAGGTCCTCTGAAAGAGCAGCCAGTACTCTTAACCTCTGAGCCATCTCTCCAGCCCTCGACACTTGGACTTTTTAAAGTGTTGAAAATGTAAGCCTGTGGGACTTTTAAAGTTGTTTATGTTTTATATTGCGATGTTAATATGATATTGTGGAGAAAGACAAAACAGGAAGGGATATGGACTGATAGTAATGCATTGGTATACAAGGATCTAATGCCCTCTTCTGGTGTGTCTTAAGATTGCTACAGTGTACTTGTCATATATATAAAATAAATATTTTTAAACAGTATCATTTTATTCATATGTGCATATATACATGTGCATATATGTGTGTATATGCATAAATACATATTCACATGTGTGTATGCCTGTGTATGCACACAAATTAGTGTGATGCCTGCAGAGGCCAGAATGGGCTGTCATGTCCTAGCCACCATGTGAGTACTGGATATCAAACCTGGATGCTCCAGGAGAGCATCCAATTCTCTTAACAACTCTGGAGCATTTTATTAATGATTGATGTAGGAGGGTCCATTCACTGTGGACATTGCCACCTCTGGGAACATGGTCCTGAGTTGTCACGGTGATTTTGGTAAACCACTTTGGCTCCTGGCAGGTTGCATGTGTGCTGTACCTGCCCATGAGCTCTCTGGATACTCCAATGAAAAACATACACATGCCAGCTAATTTTGATATGCCTTGACCAGCTCAATGGCTGGGCATGTCTAAATCTACCTATGGCTAGCACACACTCCCTTCCTGTGTTCCTGGCTGAACACCTTCTAAGTCTATGTTTTATCTTTGGTGTCCTGTTACTTTCTGGTCAGCGCCCCGATAGGGCCGCATTCCCTTTCCACCTACATCGCTGGTTGATTTCTCTCCTGCAGCTCTTAAATCTGACCCCTCTGACTCTGAGTCATGGCGATTCCTCTTCTCCCCACCTCCCCAACCTCTTCCTCTTGCCCATACAATCTGAAAACCCCCGCCTCCGTCTCCTTGCCCAACCATTGGCTGTACAGCAATTCTTTATGACTAATTGAAGCCAGCTGGGGGCAGGGACCCTCAGATCTGGAAGTGGCTTTGGGAGCTGAATTAAGACAATACATTAGAACCAATTCCCAGCTCTGGGTTGTATAAGAAAGCAGGCTGAGCAAGCCACGAGGAACAAGCCAGTAACAAGGATCCCTCCACGGCTTCTGCTTCAGCTCCTGCCTCCAGGTTCTTGCCGTGAGTCTCTGCCCTCGGTGATGATCTGTCTCTTGGAAGTTAGATGCTTATACCCCTTCTTCTCCAAGCTGCTTCTGGTCATGGTGCTTATCACAGGAATAGAAACCTAACTAAGACAAGCTTTTAGCTACATCTCAGCCTCCCTTTTATTGTCGTTGTGGGTTCATGTGTGTGCACATGAATGTAGAGATCAGTGAACAAACTCAGGTAGGCTCACCTTTTTCTTTTTCCTTTGAGACATTGTTCTCATGGGCCAGGAACTTACCACGTACGCTAGGCTCTCCAACACCTTCTCCAGTTTTTTTGAAACAGGTTCTTTCTTTTTTTCTTTTTTCTTTTTCGAGACAGGGTTTCTCTGTGTAGCCCTGGCTGTCCTGGAACTCACTCTGTAGACCAGGCTGGCCTCGAACTCAGAAATCCGCCTGCTTCTGCCTCCCAAGTGCTGGGATTAAAGGTGTACGCCACCACCGCCTGGCCGCTGAAACAGGTTCTTTCTTATTTGACCAGACTGGCCTTGATTTCATGATCTTCTTGCCTCAGATTCCTGAGAACTGAGTAGCTGGGATTTCAAGCGGGTGCCTAAAGACCCAGCATAAAAATCCTTTCTGTTTCCATAAAGAGTGGGATATTTCCTGCGTTGCAGTGTGCAGAGGTGGCATTGCACCACGGTTGGAATGGGGACTCTAAAGGAAGTCCCGAGCTCAGACCTTAGCTTTGACACTTGCCAGTGATGTAATGGAATGATCTTTCTTTGAACCTCAGGTTTCCTCATGGCAAGATGCCTTTTCCTTTGACGGGCCAAACCTATGACCTATTTCCCCTGGCCAGGAAGTGTCACATGTATCCTTTGATGAGTTGCACCATGGGTGCCTTGCTGCATTATGGATGCTCCCTCTTAGCAAACGACGCAAAGCTGCCATGAGCAGCTTCAAGCCCGGGGACACGCCCATCGGTCATCATCTTTGCGGCTAGGACCTAGAGCTCCACACTCCTGATCAGCTCTGCTACACTGGAGCTGTCAGGCCTGATTGCTGTGCCCATGGACCCCGTAGGAGTTCCCTGCCTGGGGTGGACACGTGGCCATCACGCTAGGTGCAGAACACTAGTGCAGTAGGTCACTGTGCCAGAGGTGGGGGCGTCATTGTTACTCACGTTGCAAAGTCAGCCTTGAATTACACCTGACTCCCTACTGGGTACAGTGGCCTGCCTCATATCCTCACTGCATTGTCTAATGGCAACACACACATACACGCAACACACATGCACATGCTTTTAACACCCATAAACATAGACACATAGACACACACAAAACCACAAATGCACACCCACACCCACACACCATCACCACCACCACCACCACCTATGACCCAGCACACAGACTGAAAGTGAAGCTATTAAAGCTGGGCTGAGCAAACATGGGAACTTTGTTATTAAGGCAGCAGGTGGCTTCTCTCTGGGAGAGTCAACAGGCACTGGTGACTCGGATCCTTGGAGGATCCGAGTTTGTTTTAAAAGCTCTGATTACATAAAACCTGTCTTTGTGTGCCTTTGTGTGCTCTGGCTCATCTGGAGGAGCCCCACACAGACCGGAAGCAGACAGGCAGTGCTGTTCTAATGGGGAACAAAGCCAGCCAAGGCCATGTGGGTACTCCCCACAAGCTGAATTTAGAAGCATGCAAAAAATCCTGCTCAAATAAATCTTGAAGGATGCTTCAATAGGTAAAGATTATATTAGTTAAATAAGTGGCTTAAAAATATTACATAAATACAATAAAAATACATTATGTGCAGGTACAAAAATGTCACAATGAAACCCATTGTATGTAATTAGTACATGCTAATATACATTCTAAAAATTATATAAGATACATTCAGAGGCACAATAACTAGTTTAAAATGCTATGCATGTTAACATATCACAAAAATATACCAATGCACTCAAAGCTTCTTTTAAATTTTATTTATCTTATTTTTTAGAGACAGAGTCTCACTAAGTAGCTGCGGCTGGCCTAGAACTCACTCTGTAGGCTAGACCAGGCTGGCTCTGAACCCATAGAGACCTGCCTCCCTCTGCTTCCTGCGTGCTGGGAGTAAAAACATGCACCAGCATGCCCAGCTGGCTACTTTAAATTTTAATCCCAAAGTCATTTTGATTACATTCTCATTTCTCATTCATATTACCCCTCTGTTGCACTGTTAGAGTCGAGTTATTCTTTATTTATATCTCTAAAGAAGGTTTACTTCTTTCCACTTCCTGCCATTTTTATTGGCGCTACATCAAAATCAAAGTGTAGAAGTCTCAGTTCTTATCGACTTAGCAATCACTTGTTCACTTGGGAGGATGTAGCTGAATGCTGTATGAAGTTCTGGGACCAGGGCATCCTATGAAAAGCGGACAAAGCCACGATACTGTGTGACCGTGTGAAGTAGAACGTTTCCCATTGAGTTAAAAGAAAAACGAACAAACATACATACAAGATAGGTGAGCCTGAATTTTTGGATGGCATCTCCTAGATTCTTTTTTTTTTTTTAACTTTAACTTTTAAAAGTCTAATTAAAACAGATGCCGAAGAGCTCCACAAAGGCACAGCGCAGCTTTCCCTCTGGGTGGCTTCCGCAGCACTAGCTCTGATATTCCTCTCACACTTTGAGAAATTTCCTGAGTGCCAAGTACACGTGGTACAGCATCGGCTCACAAGGTAGCTTCGTGTGGCTGTGCCTCGTGCTCCCCACCTCCCGCTGTCTCCAAAACTTAGAAGGCTCAGACACAAATACAAGAACAATAATTCTGTTGTTCTTGCTCTGGGCCTCTGTGGGTTCAGAGCGAAGAAGAGAACGGCAGGACCCTGCTTTCTGCTCCAAGCCGCTCGCTGCGTTTGTTCTTCTGGAAGAGTTTACTGGCTTCCGAATGAAAAAAAAAAA
>NW_022196909.1:40896481-40901408 GCF_008632895.1 Mastomys coucha
AAAAAAAAAAAAACAAATGTTTTAGTGGAATTCAGTGTAGTATAAAAATAATAAACTGTGATACGTGTATATACTCAAATTCTATAACAATCTGCCAAAGGAGATGCATTCCTGGGCTCACAACACTCAACTTGGGCCAATGATTCAACCACAACTAGATCCTAGTGTGTCTGGCTCCGGAGGACGCTACTGTTATTTGTAGCTCTTTGCTTTCTCTGACTGATGAGGTCTGGACGGTCCCCACCGTTCCAGGTTAATGACCATCCACTGAGCACGCCCGGCACTTCATGCTGCATGTATAGTTGTGCCACTACATGCCTGTGTGTAAATCCCATTTACATGCCAACCTAAGTGATGGCATGAGAAATCTGAGCCTAGCTCTGAGATGCTGTGGCTCCCAGGCTGGGAAGCGGCATCCTGCTGGTCCTGCTGGGTAGAGAGGCCGTTGGCTCTTGTGCTGACGATGGACGGTGGCTCCGCACACAGAAGCTTTTGTTTTTCTTTTTCCCCTACTTCCTTTAGAACACAGATCCCCATTCTCTCCGCCATGATCATCAGGCACTGTAACGGGCCTCATGAGCAGCTTGGTGGCGGAGCCTTTGTGTGAGAAAACAATACTGTCTTTCCTCCCTCAAATAGCAAGCCAGGGTAACCTCTCCCTCCAACTGAGAAGAGCCAGGGCCTGGCTGACTGTGTAGGGATGGGGCTGAGGGCGGGATGCTCGAAGATACCAGGAACAACGATGGCAAAGGTGGCAGAGTCTCTGGACATCCTAAGAAGGCTGCCTGCTGGCCCAAGTCAACCGCCTGGATGGAAAATGCTGGTCCAGGAGGGAAAGTCTCTTTTCCAACATGTCAGTCCTAGACTCTGTCGCCTGGATGCCTAAGAGCCAACTTCCCCCAATTCCCTGGGTCAGTATGACCCTCACCACCCAATCAGAGGCCAGATGGGTTCCTTTGGCATCCAGACATATTGTAAAACAAAGTGGGATTTGAACCTTCATCACCAGCTCCCGAGTGTCCCCCAAGTGCCACAGACTGAACTGTGAGTTGGTTCTCAACAGTCCATGAGCATTTACCATGGGTCAACTCTTTGCAACGAGACAGCAATGCTCGCTGGTCACTTCCTGCCTGTCATTTCTCTATTTCTTTCTTTTTTTCTTCTCTTTTTCTTTCTTTTTTTCTTCTTTTTCTTTCTTTCTTTTCTTTTTCTTTTTTTGGTTGTCCTGGAACTCACTCTGTAGACCAGGCTCGAACTCAGAAATCCACCTGCCTCTGCCTCCCAAGTGCTGGAATTAAAGGCGTGTGCCACCACCGCCCGGCCATTTCTCTATTTGTTGGCTAACACCCATGGTGAGTTTGGTTAGACCACTAACTTCTGGTTGGCACTTGGGCTCTTTGGCACTTTATTTGGCTGAAAAACAACGTTTCCTTTTATAAGTGGGATCTTTGTGTTTGCAACGTTTTATTATACATGTTTGGGGGATTTTATATGTTCAAAAAGCAACTTCATTGACGGCATCAAGCCTGCCACATAAGACCTCAGAGTCTATCTCTCTGTCCACACAAGTGAGAAGTAGACCAATCAGAAACCATAGCTCCTCCCGACCCACCAGAGAAATGAGGCTCAGGAAGAGCAGGTACTGCAGGAAAATGGCGGCTTCCTGGTTAGAGGTTGGGGGCCGGGACAAGGAGGCACGTACCACCAGTGATGACCTCCTGGAAGCTCACTCTGGAAAAGCCTGTGAGACAAAAGCTCAAAGGGACAGCGGTAAGAGCACGGCGCCCAGAAACATAGGTGAGCATGCTTGTCTGTTAGCTTTGGGATGAGGGTCTAGTCAGGCCACAGCCTCTTTCCGTCTATGAATCCCTAGACCTCTAATAGACTCCTCCCCAGATCCTCAGATTCCAGGAGTTGATCAAGTGCCATAATTCTCATTTCCAAGGTCATGAACACCAGACTTGAAGACGTCAGAAGAGCTACCAGCAACAGCACATCCTCCACCATATATATATATATATATATATATATGTCTTTTTAATAATTGTGCCTCTCCTCCCTACATTGCCACAGCTACGCATTTCCTTCTGTAGATCCAGGACACCTCCCCACCTCCACCACCTGGGGCTCTCTCTACAGGAGTGCACTATGGTCTATTCAGCACCTATATGGCACGAAGCCTGCCTTCCTCTGAAACCTGTAAGGGACCCCCATCACTCTGCCATATAGTTCCTGCTATGCTGTGTCCATCTTTGGCGTTACTGACTATTCTAATAAGTGTCTTGTATATAGCATTAATAACTAATCTCTTGCCTATAGCATTAATAAGTATGCTAAAAAATATCTAGCTCAAAAGGAGAATCTACCTCAGTGCCCACTGGTACCCCAATCGTGAACTCTTTCAGTGTCTTCCAATTTATACTGGCAGTAATTTGCCAAATACTCTTGTTTTTCTTGATAACCTTGGCTGAGGTAAGCACAGGTTCTTTTATAATAACTTATAATAACTAATATTAACTGTCAGATCATGTGTTCCATGTCATGCCACGAATATACATTCACATATACACATATCATATGCACATGCATTTATATAGGTATAATTGTATTATATACCATACACAATATTCCATCCTTTGGAACTAGAGTTACAGTTGACTGTGACTCAATGTGGGTGCTGGGAACTGAAATAAGGTCCTCTGTAAGCAATACAAATGCTTATTCACTGAGCTATCTTTCTAACACACACACACACACACACACACACACACACACACTATACAGAATGGTTACAAAGAGTTAAAGATGTTTCAAAAAGGCTAAGAAGCTAAAAGGCTAAAGTTGGGAAATGGAAACAAACGGAAGTCTCTAAGGGCTAAGATAAGCACCCAGCTGAAGATGAAGTCTCTAAGGGCTAAGATAAGCGCCCAGCTGGAGATGAAACCTCTAAGGGGTGAGATAATGACCCAGCTGGAGATGAAACCTCTAAGGGGTAAGATAATGACCCAGCGGGAGATCTGCGGACTGCGGACAGGCATAGCTACAGCCCTGGACAGCCCTGAGTCCTGCTGCGCAGGCAAAAGAACAGGGCCAGGGCCAGATAAAAGCAACAGATGGACAGATGGGCAGGTCTAGGCTGTGGGCAGGAAAATGGACAAAGAACAGTTTGAGTAAGTCATGTCAAAAGCAGGAGCTAAGCTAGGCTGAAAGCTAGGATAATGGGAAGCCACTGGCATGTCAGTAGCCCATACTCAAAGTGTAATGGGAAGGACTAGGTAAGCCCTGAGTTCTTGGATAGTTTTTGAAAGGCTTTGGTGTGTGTGTGTGTGTGTGTGTGTTTGTGTGTGGTGTGTGTGTTTGTGTATGTGGTATGTGTAAGTTTGTGTGCTGTGTGTTTGTGGTGTGTGTGTGTTTGTGTGTGGTATGTGTATGTTTGTGTGCTGTGTGTTTGTGATGTGTGTGTTTGTGTGTGGTATGTGTATGTTTGTGTGATGTGTGTGTTTGTGGTGTCTGTTTGTGTGGTGTGTGTGTATGTGGTATGTGTATGTTTGTGTGCTGTGTATGTGTGTGTTTGTGTGAGTGTGTGTGGTGTGTTTGTATGTGGTATGTGCATGTTTGAGTGTGTGTGTTTGTGTAGTGCATGTGTTTGTGTGTGGTGTGTATATGTTTCTGTGTTTGTAGTATGTGTGTGTGGTGTGTGTGGTATGTGTTTGTGTGTGGTGTGTGCACGTTTGTGTGGTGTGTGTGTTTGTGGTGTCTGTGTTTGTGTGGTGTGTGTATTTGTATGTGGTATGTGTATGTTTGAGTGTGTGTGTTTGTGTAGTGCGTGTGTTTGTGTGTGGTGTGTGTGTTTGTGTGTGTAGTATGTGTGTTTATGTGTGGTGTGTATGTTTGTGTGTTTGTAGTATGTGTGTGTTTGTGTGTGGTGTGTATGTTTGTGTGTTTGTAGTGTGTATGTGTGTGTGTGTGTGTGTTTGTGTGTGTATGCATGCACGCAGGTATGCTGCCTATGGAGCTAAATCCCGTGAAACAATAACTACAGTTGATTGTGAGCCACCCAATGTGGGTGCTGGGAACGGAAATCAGGCCCTCTACAACCACTGTGAACTTTTGTTCACTGAGCTATCTTTCCAACACATTTGTTTGTTTGTTTGTTTTTTAAGCCCAGTTTGTTATCTGTTTTCTATTCTCAACCACTTTAGTATTTAGGTATACTTTCATTCTCCGTGCTTAAGACCATCAAGTTGTCCAAAAACTAACTTTAAAAAAAAAAAATGTTAACGATGGCTTGGCTGTGGCGTGCACGCCTTTAATGATCACCTTTAATCCCAGCACTTGGGAAGCAGAGGTGGGTTGATCTCTGTGGGTGTCAGATGAGCCTGGTCTACAAAGTGAGTTTCTGGACTGCCAAGGCCACACAGAAAAACCCTCTCCAAACACCTCAATAAACATAAACAACAAGTAAAGAAGCAAATAACAAAAAGTTAAGGCCAGTTCCCCAGGTGATTGATGTGCTCTGCGACTTACTTTCACTCTGTCGGCTGCCCTCATTGGCATAGCTGGTATTTTCTGTCAGGGACCCTCAGGATATCTACTTTCCTTCCAGTGGTAGCCATGTTGGTGTCCCTACCTCAGATCTGTCTGGGAGCCTCAGAGGATCCTTGGCTGGAGTCACTGGGTGTAAGGACTGCTTTCCTACTGCAGATCTCCGGCTGCCATACCTCAGTGGCCCATCTCACTCTCCAACTGACCCTTCACTTTCCTGAGGGTGTCTTTTTTTCCAGGATGTAGAACTCTTTGTCCATTCCACAGGACCCACAGATGACCACCCCTCACCCAAGACTCCTGTACCATTTGTGGGGGCTTGTCTGAGATTTGAAGATCTCTCTCTCTCTCTCTCTCTCTCTCTCTCTCTCTCTCTCTCTCT
>NW_022196909.1:40901418-40901776 GCF_008632895.1 Mastomys coucha
CTCTCTCTCTCTCTCTCTCTCTCTCTCTCTCACACACACACACACACACACACTGAAAGACCCCTGTAGGGAGACCCCCACTCAAATCTCAGGAGGATGTGCACCCAAGGAATCACAAGAGACCGTCTTGATGTAATCACATGAGGCAGTTAATTTCTCGGAGCGCTCCGGGCCGACACCACACCTATCTCATGCAGGAGATAGTGGAATCGACCATGAGGCTCAGGGGTTAGGGGTTTATATAGGAAAAAGTTCTCGGGGAACAAAGGAATCAGTGTGGCTATACATGATTGACTGTGGGAAGCCACTTCATAAGCACATCGCCATTACAAGATGGCGATGACATCTGGCTTGCCGT
>NW_022196909.1:40903992-40921200 GCF_008632895.1 Mastomys coucha
TGTACTGCAGAAGGATCCTGTGTGTGCCGCGTTGTTCCTGCTGGCGGGAGATAGCGCGGGACAATTGACTAGTTAAAATATTAACTAGTACGTGCAGAACAGAGTGGAAAATTCCTAAGGTTGGTGTTAATCTGAGTCAACAGAACATTTGACCTTAAACCATATCTAAGAGGACCAGATGGCCCACTACTTAGTGTCTGCCCAGATATGTCCTTGCATTTTTTTTCTATCTTTATAATTTATGTCTTTTTGACCTGCTAGTTCTCGGGATGTCTAACAGCCTGCTTATTTTTGCCCAGGCTTATTTGGACATATTCGACCTTGGTCCACTCTTTTTTTCTGTAATTTTTTCATTAGCCAGCACAAGTCTCAAATTTAACTCTTTCAACACACACACACTGGTTTGAAGATCTCTACTTAAAGTCAGTGTAACTGACTGAAAATGGCCAGGGAGGGATTAGAGTTGCCTTGATTATCCAGTACCCTGAGAAACCTCACAAAGTGAGGGAAAGCTTCCCAGCCAGGCCTATCATGGCCCTCTCCCTGAGCCAGCTCCCTTCTATTGCCCATTGGTCTTTTATTGTCTTAGTCAGGGTTTCTATTTCTGCACAAAACATCATGACCAAGAAGCAAGTCGGGGAGGAAAGGATTTATTCAGCTTCCACTTCCACATCCACACTGCTGTTTATCACCAAAGGAAGTCAGGACTGGAACTCAAGCAGGTAGGTCAGGAAGCAGGAGCTGATGCAGAGACCATGGAGGGATGTTCCTTACTGGCTTGCTTCCCCTGGCTTGCTCAGCCTGCTCTCTTAGAGAACCCAAGACTTCCAGCCTGAGGATAGCACCACCCACAAGGGGCCCTCCCCTCTTGATCACTAATTGAGAAAATGCCCCACAGCTGGATCTCATGGAGGCACTTCCCCAACTGAAGCTCCCTTCTCTGTGATAACTCCAGCCTGTGTCAAGTTGGCACACAAGACCAGCCAGTACAGCGACTAAGAAGAGTAGGGGACCTCATCTTTGGGAACCAGTGGCTTTGATCTCATGTAGACGCATGGTGAGTTGCCCCCTGTAATAGGGAAGAGCCAGAGTATGGATTTATACCTCTGCCCAAAGTTAAGAGGCATTGCCTGCTTTCCTCAAGGGAATGTTACATTCCCTGGGCGGGAAAGCTTTATTCTCCCCCTAACAAGTCTAGTCAACGTCTTGGTCTCTGTGATATTGGGTGACTTTTGTCATGCAGCTTTTCCCACAGACACCCAGAACACGAGGGGCAAAGGGACATGTGACTAAGCTATCCTCCGCTTGCTTGATCAGCTTGGGCCATTTCTTCTGTGTGGTTTGTCAAAAGGACTGCTCACTTCTGATTTCTTTTTTTATTTTTATTTTATTTTATTTTGTAAAGATATTGTATATATAATGTTCTGCCCGCATGCATGCCTGTACATCAGAAGGGAGCGTCAGACCTCATTATAGACAGTTGTGAGCCACCATGTGGTTGCTGGGAATTGAACTCGGGACCTCTGGAAAAGCAACCAGTGCTCTTAACCTCTGAGCCATCTCTCCAGCCTGACTGTTCACTTCTGGGCAAGAGCGCCCAATTAATGCCGTTTGAAGCTCAAGTGTGGTCTTGCTAAAGACAAGTAGGAACACAGACAGCTTTCTGGGGTCATTTTGTGCCTTGACGAGAGGCACATTTCTTCCCTATGGGAAATGAGCGCGACACTGGTCAGGCTGTTTCTAAAACATTTCTGGCTCGGGCAACTCATAACCTTTGACCAGGGTGAGGAGAGAGAAGCCCAAGACAAGAGCTGGAAGGTCACTCCCTGGGTACGAGTACTAAATAAGTAACTAACTTACTGCATGCTGGTCCCTGAGAATATTGGGCTCAAAGAGGAGTCTGGGGGTCACAACGGCCCAGCATCAACATCAGAAGCATGGTATACCTGCAGAAGGGGACCAGGACGCTGAGAAGCAGGCAAGCTGCTCAAGAGGCCTCCTTGGAAGCCAACCCCGGGGCCACGCGGACTCCAGCACTCAGCACTAGAAGTTTCCAGTTCTTGGCTGCATATCTGCTGTTTAAATCAATTCACCCACGTTGTCCTCTCTCCTCTTCCCACCCGCAACCTTGCTTGCCTTTGGAAGCTCGCCAATATTCGCATAATAAATTTAAAAGGCCCAGAGAAGCTGACTCCACACTTCCTGCCCAACAGGCCCATATTCTTTCTAGATCAGATCCAATTGTGGCTGCCCAGTGGGTCCCCGGGGTACCACTCAATGGGGCCCTGTGTGCAGGCCTGGATGTCCAGCTCCTCCCTACCCTTGGCCCCCATTGGCAGCCTCAGCCAGCAGCGGACTGCGCCAAGCCCACACCCAGTTCTCTCTGGAGGAAGAATAAGAAGCTGCTCTGTCTACACGCCTGTTACTGGGACACTGACGCCAGAGAGGACTCCAGCAGCAGCAAAAGGTGACCAGGAGGTGAGAAAGAACCACTGGCAGGACCCAAGGAAAAACTGGGTTTGTTTGTTTGTTTGTTTGTTTTTCTTTCCTTGGAGGGTGATGGGTGAAGGGGATAGAATGGGAATTGAGCTCTAAAATTTCTTAAAAGACCTTTGGGGACATTTGGTGGCATTTTAGAACTGCCAAGGAGGCTGCCTTTTCCTTGCGACCGTTTTTAACGTCGACTGTGCAGCGTCCATGCTACAGCACGGTATTCTCTCTGGCTTTGTCTTCATGAAGCCAGGGAAACCTTAGGTCATTTTAAAGAGATTCAGAAGGACGACCAGTGTTTCAGAGATGGCATACAGTGCTTCATCTTTAGGTCCCAAGGGAAGGATTTCCTTTCCTGGAATACGGTTACCCCAAATCCCCAACCACAGCACCCTCTTCCCCATGACAACTTTTCCTGGGGTCCCTGGAGCACCCCTGTGAGCTTTTCCAGTTTCCCTACTCGAAACACCAAGAGCTACATCTCCAGACACTGCTTTTATGTGTGTGTGTGTGTGTGTGTGTGTATGTATGTATGCATGTATGTATATATATAGTAAAATTCCAAAGTAGTTAATTTTTTTCAAATCATTATGAATCAGGGCAGAGAAATGAGGGTTTGGGGGTGGCTTCTGACTTCCCTGTTTCCCTTCCTGGGGAGGGGCAGTCTCTGTGTGGACCCCTCACCTTACAGGCGGTACCATTCCAAGAAGCCCAAGCCCTGTGTTTTCTTTATAAAGATGAATCCATTTGTCTTAGAAGACACACAACAAACCAATGCTTCTTTAGTTGAAAGAATAGGGGAAATTTTGAATTTTTAATGTAGTTATGAGAAAAAGAAAAGTTTATGGAGTTTTTCAGCATATGGGATAAGTCTTAGTCCTCATCCACAAAAAAAAAAAAAAGATCATTTAAGCTCTCCCAGCCATTAGGGCTTTGAGCAGTATCAGTATGAAGCAGAGATTCTCAAGATTTTTTTTTTTTAAATCAATAACTGTGCTGGGTACGAGCCAACCCTTGAGGAACCGAGGCAAGGAGACTATGATTTAAAGAGAAACTGGGGACGGTGAGACCTCATCTCAATCTAAAAAGGAAAAAAGGCAGGTCATTCTGTACCCTCCCTTCCCCTCTCTTCCTCCGCCCCCACCTCTCTTTCCACGGCACTAAATGTACTTTCTTTTATAAAAAAACAAACAAACAAAAAAACAGAGTAACCGGGGCTGGGGAGGTGGCTCAGGCCCAGCATCCACATGGCAGCTCACATCAGCCTGTAATTCCAGTTCCAGGGGTTTCTAACACCTTCTTCCGGCCTCTGCAGGCACCAGGCAGGCACACACTACAGAGACATACCTGCAGGCAAAACACCCAGACACAAGATTTTCTTTGTAGCTAAAAGACCAACAATAACTGAAAACTCAAGTTAAGAAACAAAGAGAGAATATTACATTTTGTCTGCCTGGGTTGGTCTACTTATATGAGCTACTTCAGGTGTCTTTGGAAAATATGAACAAACCAAAGAACCAGAGAGCCAATGAAGGCCAAAAACCTTTGTTTCTTTTGGGAAACCATTAGTAAAAAATGTAAAAAGCTACTAAAATTGTATTCTAAGATGTAATATGTTCAACATGGAGATGACTTTTGAACCTTTGTTTAATCATAACAGTGTAAGGTTCTGACTTAAGGATCAGAACCCGATGTCCCTGCCTAAGTGGTTGGTTTCTGAAATGAGCCCAAGGCCACCTTTGTTAACGGAGTCCCTCAGATAATCGAGCAGCCCTCCCCGAATCCCCGGGCTGTGACTGCTGCATCAGGTGCTCACTGCAAAGGTTCTTTGCTTCTCACAGGCATGCATGGTTGTTCACAAAGAAGCTGCTGTACTCTGGGGCCAGACTAATGAGTAAGCACAGAAGGCTGGGCTGGGCCTCGGTATCCCTGTGTCAGGAAGCCAGGAGAATCATATGACTTTGGAGTACGTGTTTCTGCAAGGTCACTTCACTGCTATTTTTCAAAATCTTTATTTTGCAAAAGAATTTTACAGTCTTCTTTGTTTACAGTTTGTTTGTTTGCTTGTTTGTTCCCCATCCAAAAAAACTCATATATTTATTTAAACATCTTAAACTAATATATTAATTCAAATGAAAATAAGCTCTTTGTTAGGGTTTTAACTATTGTGATGAAACATCATAACCAAAAAGCAAGTTGGGGAGGAAAGGGTTATTCAGCTTTGGCTTCCACATCACAGTTCATCATTGTAGGGACTCTGGACAAGAACTCAAGGAGGGCAGGATTTTGAGGGCAGGAGCTGATGCAGAGGTCATGGAGGGGTGCTGTTTACTGGCTTGCTCAGCCTTTCTTTCTTTCTTTCTTTCTTTCTTTTTCTTTCTTTCTTTCTTTCTTTCTTTCTTTTTCAAGACAGGGGTTTCTCTGTGTAGCCCTGGCTGTCCTGGAACTCACTCTGTAGACCAGATTGGCCTCGAACTCAGAAATCTGTCTGCCTCTGCCTCCCAAGTGCTGGGATTAATCAGCCTGCTTTCTTATAGAACCCAGAATCACTTGTCCAGGGATGGCCCCACCCACAATGGGCTCAGCCCCACCCCATCAATTACCACATAAGAAAATGCCCTACAGCTGGATCTTCTCAGGGAATCTTCTTAAGTAAGGTGCCTGTCTCTGAGCTAAGGACTTTAGCTTGTGTTGCGCTGATATAAAACTAGCCAGAATGTTCTTATTCTTGGTCCTCAGAATCTTTTCCAAGTACCTGCATTTTTCCTCCTAACCCCTGATATTATTGATACTGAGATATGTATATGTATATGCTTACTTGTTACTAGTCATCTCAATGTCTTCCTTCCTTCCTTCCTTCCTTCCTTCTCTCTCTCTCTCTCTCTCTCTCTCTCTCTCTCTCTCTCTCTCTCTCTCTCTCTCTCTCTCTCTCTCTCTCTCTCTCTCTCTTTTTTCGAGACAGGGTTTCTCTGTGTAGCCCTGGCTGTCCTGGAACTCACTCTGTAGACCAGGCTGGCCTCGAACCCAGAAATCCACCTGCCTCTGCCTCCCAAGTGCTGGGATGAAAGGCATGCGCCACGGCTGCCCGGCTCTCAATGTTTTTCTTAGATCCACCAGCTGATGGCATATCCCGAGGATCTCCAGGATTGGGGGTGGCCACCAGGGAGACCTGGAGTCATTCCCTAATGCTCTGCATCAGCATCGTTGCTAGGTTCTCATTGGCCAAACCCAACCAGAAGCCAATGGTCTCGGAAACTTAGCCCTGTAATCCGTGGGAACATAGAAGGGAGGAGGTGTGCCTGGACAAAAGAGGATGAACCCTGGTCAGCGTGGATCCCAGGATGCCTCTCTCTGTCAGGCCTCTCTACCCCTTATCTGAGCTGAGGCCTGAGCTCAAGCAGCGTATTAAGCTCGCCAAAGAACAGGGTGGAGAACATGAAAAGGTCTCCTTCCTCTGCAGCGTCCGGGATGTCTGAGCTGGAGAAGGCCATGGTTGCCCTCATTGATATCTTCCACCAGTATTCCGGAAGAGAGGGCGACAAGCACAAGCTGAAGAAATCAGAACTGAAGGAGCTCATCAACAACGAGCTCTCTCACTTCCTGGAGGTAAGCCTTCCGAGACCGTCACTGAGCTGCACTAGAAATGGCCCTGTGTCTCGGGATACCCTGGGTTATTCCTGGATATTAGTTTGAACAGCTAAGCCCTCGGAGTATGAGCTCAGATGGGCTCTTTCTGTCCCTTGAATCTAAGGATCTATGGGTGAGGACAGTAGAAAAGAACAGTATGCCACTCGCAAGTGACACTTAGGGAACCGTCAGCTGTCAGGGCACGCATCTGTGGTCCTTGTACTTCAAAGGTGGAAGCAGGAAGCCAGCCTGGGCCATACAGGGCTAACATCTCTCAAAATAGATCAAGACTGGTGAGAAGGTTTAGCAGGTAAACGCACCTGTCACCTAAGCCTGATGAGCTGAGATCTACATGGTAGAGAGAACCAATTCCACACGTGTCCCATGGTGTGAGAGTATGTAGGCATGTACACACACACACACACACACACACACACACACACACACATACACACACACACACACACACACACACATACTTCTTTTACAGCATGACAAGTTAGGGGAGGGGAAGAAATCTTTCTGCTTTGTCTAGCTATCTGATACTCTAATACTTCCTACAAAGAAGTATCAGAGATTAAATAAACATTTACTGAGCACTCAATGATTCAATGTTTGAGACACACGGGCTCACCAAGCACCCAACCTAGCATATCCATGAGTAACTACTTGCCCGAGGAGAGGAAGGGCTTCCTAGAGCATATTGGCATCGACCGGGCATAAGTTTGGAGTCCACTTAGGGAGCTGCAGAGGGGTTCTGGGCAAGCTGCTTGTCTCTGGGCACTTAATATTCTGGCAGTGAAAGCATTCACTTGCTTACCCACTGTCTCCTCTGCCCTTGAATCAGCTTACAAGTGTTTCTACTCCCCACAAACCAAGTGTTCCCATGAAGGTGAACTGTGATGCATGTACCACCACCCAGTACTCCCTTGATCCCCTAAACCAAGGCTCGTGGCACACTTTGAACGATATGGAAATGCTGGTGGCGTACAATGAACGTGTCCTGATACAGAGAGCACCCTTGGGCCACAGAAGCAACTGACCACACAGACAGCGAGGAAAACTAGTCAGTGTTTGATCCAGTGCCAAGCCTGGGTGTATAACTCTGGGGCACAGCCATATCACATGGTAACAGGAAACCACACTCCATGTTAACTGGGAATGTCGCTACTTACCCACTGGATGTCTGGCTGAGGTTGTCCTTTCTCCCAGGCAAGCAAATTAATTGTTGCGTTGGGAGGTAGCGGGAGCGTGGGCTTGCTGGAGAAAATTTCAAATGATTGGCTTTGGGGATGAATTCCTCAGGCATGCAGTTATCGGGTGACAGGAACTCTGTATGCACAGCCAGTTACAGTCCCGTGCACTCTGCCTTTGGGCTTAACAGAAGAGTCTTAACATCTTCATCTTTAAAGAGGAAGACGCTGGGATGAGGGATGTCAAGCTCTTCACATATAGTGAGAACCCAGTTGATAACACCTTAAGACACTTGCTATGCCCATGATTTTACAACAGGAAAAAATAAGCCGGTAACAGCACATTTATAAATGATAACTCATGTATGGTATTAAAGCATTTTGTTTTTGTTTTTGTTTTTTGAGACAGGGTTTCTCCGTGGAGCCCTGGTTGTCCTGGAACTCACTCTATAGACCAGGCTGGCCTCTAAGTCAGAGGGGGTTGGGGTTTCATTCTCAAAGCAAACCAAGCTTGGTTATATATGTCTAGAGAGCTCAGCTCCTTCAAGCCCGTGAGCCTTTGCTGCGCCTCCTCTTGTGACCCTCCACCTGCCTCTGCCTCCCAAGTGCTGGGATTAGAGGCGTGCGCCACCATGGCCAGGCAAGAAAGATTTATTTTGGCTCCATGGTTGCAGTGCACAGTTGTCAGGCTCCACTGTGTGTGGGGCCTTTGATGAGGCAGACCACACCCCAGTGAGGAGCAAAGAAATGAAGGGGCATGGCCCAGTGATGCAGCTTCTTCCCACTTTGCCTACCTCCCAAAGGTTCTATCATTTCCCCGTTGGTGCCACAGGTTAGCACCGAGCCTCCTACACACATGCCTCTGGAGGCCATGTAGGTTCCAAATCAAAGCACCCGTGTTGTAACCGGGAGGACTACACTGCTCCCATCTATCTTTTGGGAGATGTTTAAAAGCCCCCGTGAGCCCCTGGGAATCACCATCTTTTACACGAGAATCTTTCGTATTTAGGGAAGCAGTTGGCTTGCCCACAGAGCTCTCTCTCCTGTCAGGGGGATGGGGGTGGAGTGGGAGGGAGGTACTCACAGAAACAGTCTGATCTGAGAGCCCAAGCTCAGAGCCTGCATTCTTCCCACGGGTGTTTCCAGGCCTGTTGGGGCATCCATCCATTAAGAGCCGTACCATTCACCTGCTTTGTGCATCAGGAAGGAGCAGCCTTACTGATCACCCGGCTTTGGCATCAGAACTGTCAGGGACAAGGCCTATGACACCTAGGAGGGTACTCATGAAGGAAAAGAACACGGCCAAACAGCAGCTCTGACGTGCTCCCAAGTGTTATTTTAGTGACCGTGAGGATCCACACGCCTCCCAAACACAGCCACTTGGGAGCACTGAGTTCATTTCTCTCCTGTCATTGGCCCAGACTGTTGTTTACTGTTTCATTTTCCCCCCTATTCTGAAGTAAGCCAGGTCACACCAGACCAAAGGCAAGAGAATAGACCGATCCCCACGTCCCTGTGGCTGACTGTCCCTGCTCACACAAGGCTGCTAAGATGCCTCATTTCCTGTCTCGGGATTGTTTCTGACGCAAATTGATCAGCCTGGTCCTTTTAATAGTACTCTGCCAGCTCCATCTGCTATCTAGAAAGAGGTTTAAATCGCCCTCCCCCCTTTTTTTTTCTCTCTCTCTTAGGAAATCAAGGAGCAGGAAGTGGTGGACAAAGTGATGGAGACGCTGGACGAGGACGGGGATGGGGAGTGCGACTTCCAGGAGTTCATGGCCTTCGTCGCCATGGTGACCACAGCCTGCCACGAGTTCTTTGAACACGAGTGAGATCAAAAAAGGAAAAGAAAAAAGTAGCTGAGCCGTCCCTGCGGCAGACGGGAGGGTCACAAGAGGAGGCGCAGCAAAGGCTCACGGGCTTGAAGGAGCTGAGCTCTCTAGACATATATAACCAAGCTTGGTTTGCTTTGAGAATGAAACCCCAACCCCCTTCCCCCTTCCTTTAAGTTAGCACATCGTGATTTCTGCTACACTAGGCATTCCCCTGAGCTGACTGGTCCCAGGAACTGTTGGTAAGGGTCACTAGGGGACAAAAATCAGCGCTCTGAGGGTACAGCATGTGTTGCTGACCACCCATGCCCCTGTAGAAGGGTCTCCCGTAAGAATCAAGGCAGACTACCAACGGTAGTTCCGTCGGACAGCTTTCTTAGGTGTACACTTCCCACACACCTGGGTGCGCTTCCCACAGCTGGATGCGCTGTCACCAGAACAGGTTGCTCGTCCTTACATCTGTGCAAATGATGCCCCAGAAAGTAGACAGACTGATCACCGACACCCTCCTCCAGCCCAGAGGAGCACAGCCACACTTAAGTCTCCTCTTCCACAGTGTGCAGTGATTCGGCACTAAGTAAATATTTAACGCCAACAGTTCTAACTGGGAAAACAATTTGATCTCACAAACTAAGTATGGACATTCTAACTCAGGACGGAGAAAGTTCTGTTCAGTAGACTTCTCCTTTTAGGATGATGCCACTGTTCCCGTAGGACATGGACGGAGGAGGGGGAATGAATATGGCCAGAGTCTTTTCCTAGTTAGTTGTATCTTCCTCGGTCCCTCTGCTGTCCATAGAGTGAGTGACCATGAGATGGATCTTAGCAGGGCGTGGATCTTAGCAGGGCGAGCTGCTGGGGAATGAAGGGCCTCTGAGATGTGTCCCTTAGCTGCTGGGAGCCATGTCTGAGCTGCTAGTACCTACGGCTAGCTTAACACTTGGTGAGGCTGAGAGTCGAGGATTATGGGAAGCTGGACTTGATGCTTTCTAACCTGCGTATTCAAATGGTGTAGGTTCAAATAATCCAAGTTACAGATAAATAAAAATCACATTGCAAATATTAAAAAGCTGTTCTAGGAGATTTCTTTTTTTTTTTTTTAAGATTTATTATTATACATGAGTACACTGTCGCTGTCTTCAGACACACCAGCAGAGGGCATCAGATCTCATTACAGATGGTTGTGAGCCACCATGTGGTTGCTGGGATTTGAACTCAGGACCTTCCTGGAAACAGGAAGTACATGTGCAAATGGGAAGTCCTCCCAGTGCCAAGAGAAACCAATTAAAACTCAGAGGCCTGAGGTTAGGCCTCAGATTGCCTGAAAAAAATAAAAGAAGGTGGCATGGAAATAAAGTCACGTGACTGAAGAAGCCCTGGGTGGAAGGTGGGGATTTAGGATCACCATCCCTGCAGTCATCTGTTGACAAAAGCATCCAGTTTAGCAAATTAAGGTCAGCAGATATCATGGGATTTGACTTTGTTGCTGATTTTAAAGCCATACCCCACATCTGCAGACTCAGCTTGCCTGATGTGACAACTTTAACCTGCCATCAGGGTCCTGAGGTGTAGGAAGAGCAGCCAGTGGCTCTTACCCACTGAGCCATCTCTCCAGCCCCCCTAGGAGATTTCTAATTACTCTTAACCATCTCTTTTTTTGGTACTGTTATTATTATTACTTTTTTTTTAAGAGAAGAGACTTAGCAGTTCATTAAGTCAATTGAACAATGCCCTTGGGTAAAATAAAAACATTGTGAAAATTCCCCATCACCACTGAAGAAATAAATAAAGTACTTATGAGACGGGGACAAGGACTAAAAGTCCCTAGAGAAGGACTGGTGTCCTCAGGTGGAGCCCAGGGGTTGGTGAGAGACAGCTAGAACTGCCGGAGGCTCTACAATGTTCAAAGGCTGCAGAGAATTAGACTCTCCCTAACCAGAGAGTAGGATGTGGCTCTTGCAGGCAATATTCTGGCCTGGCTGGGTCACATGTTAGCTTTCTTGCCACTGTGGATGAATTCCTGACTTAACTAAAGAGGAATAAATATTTGCTTAGCTCACACTTTCGGAAGTTCATCAGAGAGAGAAGGGCGCGGTGGAGAAGCTCACACAGTGCAAGGGTAGGAGACTGGTGTGCCTTCCGAGGCATGCCCCGGTAGCTTTACTCCTTCTAGTAAGCCCTCCTGGAGACCAAGGGGCCCAATGAAGCTGTGGAAAATACTGAGTGTGTACAGGAGAGCACTGGAGACCAGAAGCAGAGAACCGGCAGTGTACTGGGCTGGAGGCACGAAATAGGTACTTTGGGGCACCTGAGCTAACAAGACCGAGATGGGGGCTATCCATCTCTGGTGTCCTCTTGACCCCGGCCTCATGCCACAGTTTTGACACGCGGCCAGGGCACTTGCCTTTCCAAGCCTCCTGAAGCCCTGTAGGAAGGCAAATGTGATGTAGGAAGGCAAAAGGTTCTTGCCCGTGAGCCTAGAGCTTGACACGAATTTCATGCCAATGCAAGCTCCCATGCTACGGATCACCCACCGGTCAGTGATACTGTATTGGCTGGGAGTGACCTAGAGCCCTGCCCTCTGGGGAGCAGTGCTTCACATCCCAGAGGCTCCTGAGCTAACCTGGCTGAGAAGCTGTACTCTCAGCCTGGCCCTCTCTGGGGAGATGCTCTGAGGTGGGCAGGTCTCTGCAAGAGTCCTGAGATCTGCTCCAAACAGCCTGGAGTAGAGCCGAGGAGGGGCAGCTCAGCGGGGAAAGGCTAGTCTTTCTCCACAAGGCTTTCCAAGAAGAGAACAGGAGAGCAGAGAGTTGAGCCCACTCCCCAGGATGGTGACTCTGTTAGAGGGATAGTCACCAGGACCGCTAGGTGGCTGGGGCTGTGACCTCTCCCCTGTGGTCCTTCTGGGGATAATGGGTATCCAGGCAGCACACCCATCGCCAACTCTGACATGCCCATGCTACAAGCAGAGCTGAGGCTCCGTAGACGTGCCACTGTGGAAATCAGAGTAGGCACCGGGGAGGTGAGCTGTGCACTGGGGAGGCGGAGCTGGCCCGGCAGCCCAGTGCTACATGCAGCCCTGCACAGCACACAGTGTCGTCATTAAGACATGTAAAGAATGTATGTAACGGATTCAAAAGTTTGTGCAATTTATTAAGTACAAAAGCAGATTATAAGATGTCTATGGCCCTAATTTTGTTTTAAAAAAATTTTTAAAGGCTAAAAATCCCTGAGATTCTTGGCAATCCTAAGGCCGCTGTTACTTATAAGCAGGACCGTAGAAGATTTTAAACTTCCTTTCTGACACTTAAGTGTGTTGTCTAGACTTCATACGATAGGCATAATTGTGTTGATATTTCTGAAAGAAATAATGTGTAATAAAATACATCCTATTTTGGGAAACTTTGAAAAACCCTTTCACACATTTCAAAATGCAGAATTACAAAGTCAATAGCTTTTATTAACATGATATAAAAAAATTAGTGTGATATACAGAATTCCCAGAGAGTAACCTTAAAACATTTTAATATGATTCTTAAAATCATAACTTACCAGATACGTTCTTACCGCCACTGAGTTTTCAATACAAAAAGTTTACAGACGCTGTCTGCTATAAACCGACAACACTGAGACGGTGGATCGGTAGTCCCGGTCCCTTCTCAGCCGTCTGTCGCTAGACTCTGAGGCCAATAAGTTACATGGAGTCTGTACATAGTTCTAACAGGATTATTACAATTCCAGTATGCCTTTACATACTACACCACAGTTTGATACCATGAGCAACAGGGCGATGCCACGTAGTGCTTCCTGACGTAACATACGAGAATAGAACCAGTCAGCTGGACTCGCCGGAGCATGTGTCCAGGCTAACTCTAGAAAAACCTAGCTGTCTCTATGAAGTAGATATGACTCATAAGCCTCTCCATCCTTCCAAGTCCCTAAACCCCACCAACTTGATAACATTAATCTTTGATTAGTTATATAAAAATAATCTTAGATTCATGCTTGACTTCAAACTCTTATAAGTATCTAAAAGATTTTACATTCTCTCTTCTGACTTAAAGTACAATATTAGATCACTCGGACTTCAAGTTTGGATAAAATTAACTAAAAATGGTTTGGCCAAGTTTTATAGGCACATAACTCAAATGCAAAGCCAAGAGGCTGCAGCTATGTCCACCCCAGACAGACAGATGGACTCCCGTGGTGACTCCGCTGTGTAAGAGGCCTGGCTAGCACAGTGAGAAGACCTTCGGTTTCCACTCACGCGTCCACATCTGTTCATAAAAATAATTCAGTATGCTCCATGAGAGGATGAATATTGTGATGGCGTGAGAACCTGCAGTTTAAACGTCACTAAGTTACAGGCTACGAAAGTGGTTTTAAATTAAATGCTGGTTTATCTTTCTGAAATAGGATCTAACTAAACAGTCCAAAATGGCACTTGCTGAGCATTAGTGACGACACACACAAACAGGCAGGCACACCTGCTTCAGTAATCACACTGGACAAAGGGGGCTGTGTGGCTGCGTGGAGTCCGGGCTGCGGGCGGGTGGGTGGGCGTGGAGAACGGGGCTGCTCTTTTCATCAGCCTTCCTGGGCAGGCTTGGCTCAAAAGTTCTCTCCAGCATAGACTTTACATATATGCTTGTTATTACAAGTGGGAATAAATAAGCAGGAAATTATATATTTAGAAATCAGGAATAATTTTTTAGCCTAAAAAAAGTGCAAGCTTGCAGTATAGCAGAGAACAGCCGTGGCGTCAGCAACGTCCGCAGCGTAACACCGGGCCATTCCTTCCCTTCCCAGTCACCTATGTTTGGGTAGATATACTTGGCAGATCCAAAACATTGCTTTAGCTGGTTCGGAGAACGTTCTAATGTGACATTCAGGACACTGCTGAGAGGATCTGAAAAGCACACACAGCCGCGAGCTGATGAAGCCCGAGACCCCTGCCCCCAGGGTGGAAACCCAGCAGCTGGCTTTGCCGCACACCTCTGCTGGTTCCCATAGCCAGCTCTGTCCAGCAGGGCTCACATATTGTAGGCCACGTAGATGGGGTCCAGCTGGTCAGCCAGGAAGCCATCTCGCAGGTGCATGCGTTGCTTCTCGCCCCGAGAGTTGATGGGGATCACTCCGGGATCCACGATGACCACCACGCCCACCACAAGGTAGTGCTCCTCCAGCACAACGTTGGTCACCAGGGCCACCAGGTCCAGGGCGTCCTGCTCCAGACCATCCAGCTCCACCACCACCACCAGCAGGTTGGTCCAGGTGAACACGGCACTGAAGGAGAATAGACAGTCACGGAGACCAGCAGCACGTGGAGGAAGCAGATGCTTGGCAAGTATGCCAAAGGCAGCAAAGGCACCTGCTTACGTTATTAGCACGGTGCTGCTATTTAGCACCATAACTTCAAGGCCCAGCTCGCTGTATCCTATAGGGATACCTGCTCTAACGTCCTTGATAAGAACAATCAGCACTTGCTATTGAAAGCTGTGCTTGTACCAGGGCAAGCTCCCACCAGGGTGAAGAGATGCTCACCACAGTTTAAATGAAAAAAACCACATTTACACTAGAAATACTTCAGCATGAGAATGGTGTCAGTCTCCCGTTTTGCCTGTATGCTGGAGACAATTGTGTGATTTAAACCTGACCGGGAAAAGGAAAAGGTGGAGAGGCACTCTCTGGTACTGTTTGTAGAAATGTATGTGGAAGCTTAGGTAGCGTGGGTCCTAAGCTCTGGGAGAAAGACGAGGGCAATCCAGCTCACCAGGGGCTGTAATTGTGAGGGGCCTGTGCTCGTGCTAGAATAGTGCCTGGTGCTGCCCTGGGTGCAGTGCTCAAGCCCAGGGCGAGGCTGCCGGACAGCACAGGAGATCCCTCCCTCAGCTCTTACCACTCCGCGATGCTCCTGTGGGCACGGATCACAGAGGTTTCTATGTCGATGGGGTGATACCGCATGCCTCTCAGCTCTAGTGTTTCATCCAGAGACCCAACGACATACAGTGCATCATGGCGCTCTGTGAACACGGGTATGCGCATGCTTAGGAAGCGAGTTACACAGCGAGTCTGCTATTAACTATTAACTCCACAGTTTTCCTTTGCCACAGGGAGGCCATCAAGCCAGCATCTCTTGGTACTTGTGCTTCAAGCCGAGTGGGCTGGTGGAGATGCCAACAACTCCATTTTACTGCTGCCTTGGTCAACAACCCCAGAGTTCCAGCAGTGTATATATTAATACGTTTTCAAATCATTTTAGCTACAGTGACCATTGGCTACAAAAGTTCTGACTTGAGCTGTTAGGCCTGCAGAGCCAGACATTTGGGGATTGATCACAGCTTGGCTTCATCGGGGTAGAAAAGGTACCACACATGCAGTTCCTCAGACGGCTATGTCACTTGGGAGGAATCTCATAGCTTAAAACCAATAGCTGCCACCCTTCCCAGCAAGTCCTCCACAGAGGTCAAGAGTAGACCCTGAGGGCAGCACCGAGAGGAGGAACAGTACCACCCAGAGAAGTGTTACCAGAGCCTGTTCTTCACCACACACCGAGCCACACAAATCATGGCCAGTGGGGGACAATATGAGGTCACTGAGGGCTCCCCAAGCCTAGGGGCCCACAGGCTACAGCCACCTGCAGTGCTGAGGCTAGCCCTTCAGCAAGGGGTTCTTACCTCCACTGGCATCTGTCAGCTCTGTCCTGCGAAGGAAGCCAAGGTAGCCAGTCCTTGCCCAAATGGTCTGGGTGTCTCCAAAGCTCAGCCGGGCACTGAAGTGGTCAGCATGAAGTGCCTCCTCCCCGTACACTGTGTAGTACCCGGTGGCATTGTGGGGGCTGCTCACCCAGATCTAGTGGGCAGGGGTAGTCAAGAGGACGAGCAGACCTCTGAGTCTGTCCTTCGGAGTCTATGGCCCAAGATGACCTCAAGATAACACCCAAAGGGAAGGGTGGCATTCCCAGGGTCTTATTTGGTGAACTAAATACAACTACATAGAGAGTAAACACAATCATGACTAGTTGGTATTATTCTTTCTTCTTCCTTCCTCCTCCTCCCTCCTTCCTCTTCCTCCTTTTAAACAAGGTCTTGCTACGTAGCTCAGGTGGCATCCAGTTTATAAGCCTCATATACATATATGTGTAGATATATATATGGTTATGTATATGCATATATATGTGGGCGTGTATCACCATGCCTAGCATAACCTCTTCTAAAGCAAACTGTTCCTCTGTCCCAGGATTTACCAGTATCTCTGCATGGTTCTGTCCTGTGTGGGTACGCTTCCAGTTCCACATATCAAGCGACAGTGACAGAGAACAGGGTAGTCTGGTGTCCACAACAGAGACAGGTTAAAGTACACTCTGTGTGGAGAACATGTACGCACGTGCTCACCCGCTCATGGTAAACAATGTAAATAGCACACTGGTGTGCACCTGTGCTCATGGGCATTCATGCAGGATTCTCACATTGAGTTGATATGCATCCATGCATAGACCAAAGTTGATAGATGTGTGCCCATAGGCCTCAACGGTGTCAAGGGACCTCCTGAAACAGGGCCCACCCAGAACCTACTAAGCTGCCCACTCTAACAGTGTCACACGGCACCTTCCAAAAGACACGGGGAAGGCAGCTACCATGAGGAGCAGAGCAGTCTCCTCTTTAGCCCAGACCTCCCAAGTCCTGTGAGCGCTTCCCTTCCAGGCTCTTCTTGCCCTTCCCGGCTTAGTGCCTGTGAATAAGAGGCCTTACCTGGCGATTATCCATAAGTGAGGAGCCCTGTCTTCCCACTGTACACAAACGAGGGGCCCTCTCCCCCCAACCTCAACAACCTGCTCACTACTGTAAATGAAGGCCTTATCTGCCATTGCCTGTTCCTCAGGGCCCAACCTGCCCACACGCTCTGAGTGAAGTACTCCACCTACCCAGTGCCCATGAGTGAGAGACCTACTTTCCCACTGTCTGTGAGAGGTTCCACCTACCCACTCTTCACGAGTGAGGGACGATGCTTGTTCACTGCCCATGAGTGAGTGTTGTTACGTCTACCTGAAAGTGAGAGGCTCTCTT
>NW_022196909.1:40921319-40939069 GCF_008632895.1 Mastomys coucha
CCCCCCCCGATCACCTAACGCCTATGACAGGCTCTGTGTATCACAACTGCCTCATATATGGCTGAATGTTTGGGACACCAAGGATCCTGAGCCTGAAACAAAGTTCTGTGTAGCTTTGAACCTGGGGCCAGTGTTTGATTGCCACTGGGTCTGAGACCTTGGCTCTGATGTGAAACCAATTTTTAAGCAGTGGCTGACCAGATCAGTCCAAAGCAGCAGGAGTTCCTCCTGTTCCATGGGCGGCTGATGGTTCCATGTAACTCCCCTGGCACACCAATGCCCTCAGAACTTTGTTGGCGGGTGACCCAGGGGGAGGCCTCTTTCCCCACATACTGTGCAACCCTACTTATTAGCAGGACCAGAGAGTGCAAGAGAGGTAGGGGAGAGACCATTTCTAGGATTCTTGTAAGACATATGGAAGTGGGAGAGCACTAAGAAGACCTGTCCTTCCAGAGGACCTGAGTCTGGTCCCTGCACCTCCTCAGGTGGCTCACAGTCACATGGAGCTCCAGCTCTGGGAAGGATCCTAGCCTCCAGCACCTACAGGCCCTTCTGCTTGTGTGCACACACCCACAGAACACATAGACGCAGATAGTAAAGAATAATAAAAACAATCTTTTTTAAAAAGACATATGAAGTCCCAAAAGGCTTAGAATTCCTGAATTCTAAGGGGATTCTGAAAGGAGAGTGAAGTCAGGGTCTAGAAGGCCCTTGTTCTTCTGGGTCAACCCCCAGCCTTAGGCAGCACTCACCTCACCCAGGTGTGAGTCTCCGAGGGGCCCTTTGGTCTCCGTGTGTGCGATGATGACCTTCACTCCTGGAAGGATCTGGAAGGAGGGAAGCTGCTCTGCTCAGGCACTGCTGACGTGGGATGCGGTGGTGCTGGCTAGACCCACTTCTCACACACTCGTCCCTATTTGCCACCGTGGGGCTGACTACAGATCAGGGGTTTAGATGCTGTTCTAATTTTAATCTGAATTTTAAAAGAAGGGGCACTATCAGAAATATGTTGGGAATCTGAACTAAATGGCCCAGTTCCTGAAAACAGGCGCTGTATTCTTTCCTGGGAGAGCGTTCTGAGGATCCTCCAGCTGTTCCTCCCTGCCAAACACAGTCCTTCCCAGGCAGCTGCCAGGGAGAAGTCCTGCATCTGTGAGCTACCCTGTGCTGACTCCGGCAGCAGAGCGGTCATGTGCCCTGCTGAGCTTACCACTTTCAGTCTGGGGGTCCTCTCTGAGCTTGGGTCAGACCACCCTGCTTCTGAAGTCGGCCACAAGCTCTGTGCCCCCAGTCTCCCCATGAGTAACACAGGGGATGATAACATGGACCTCAGAAAAGTGGAGGAGGAGCTGCAGGAATGCATGAACTAGTAACGGACGCCAGGCATCTCCTTGCGAGACGCCACTGAGCAGCTCTGTCTCCTGGCACACAGACGGAGCCTCTATTCTTTTCCCTCTATGGTCCACCTAAAAACCCTGACAGCGAAGGACTCAGAATACAATTCCATCCCGCCTATGCTACTCTTGCAAAGCAGTGTGTCAAGTAACCATGGTGTAGCCATATAAGGACAAGGTGGGTAGAAGTGGGTAGGATTCCTAAAGGTACCGACGAATGCAAAACATGTCAAATGGCTATCTCTGATTACCTCCTTGCCTCCTAAAAAGACAGCTGTGGCCTGGGCAGTAGCCAATGGGGTTTGCAGTGGCCAAACTCCATTTCTTGCCTCTGGAGCTAAAGCGCACAGCCCCGGGAACCTCTGATAATCCTGGATGTGAAGTTAGGCATGCAGCAGGTGCCCACTCCACTGTACGACTATCTCCCTGCCTATCCCTCCCTGACCTCTCCACTGTATGACTGTCTCCTTGCCTAGTCATCCTTCCCTGATCTCTCCTTGCTTCAAAGGATGCTGGTCTTCCAGGATTTGCTCTGGTGACCCCACAGTGGCTCACATTTCTATTTGGCATTCTTGGACAAATTTAGCCCCTCCCAACTGCCTGGAGGTTTCTGTGGACCTCACTAGGCCAAGACTTGCTTCGATGGCAGATGTCTGGTTGTGCCCTGGTGGAGCCTGTTCTCTACTATAGCCCTGGATTAGAGAACACCTTCTTCCCATCTTTCAGTCCAGGATCAGAGCTGCCCTTTGTGACTGGAAGTGTGAGGGCCGTTGACCCACCCAGAGCCTACCCACCCCACCCCCCGCCAGTGTCTGTAAAGAGGCAGTCTCTTCTCCCGTCTATATCTGGGTTCTCCAGCTACTGGCTCTGTGCTCTGAGGGTTCAACGACTTAATCTCACATTTCTAGGCTTCAGCAGCCCAGCCCAGTCCCCACATATTCACTAGGAGCATGCACCCCAGCACTGTCCACACCACAGGTGATAAGAGTCCAACTTCTATTACCTTTCCAGACTCCATCAATGGCAGACTATGCGGAGAACCCCGTTCCACCAGACGAACTCTGAAAACGGACAAAAAAAGTGTTCTTTTTTACTCCGTAGTAGTTTCTAAAGAGGCAAATCACGCGTGTCCGAGTGAGTCCACAATGCCGTTTCCTGCGTGTAAGTGTCCCTTCCTTGGCCGGCACCATTACTGCAGAGGATGCTGGAGATACCAGCTTGGGCAAACCCAGCCTGCAGCACTTAGTCAGAGTATGGACGAATGGTGCAGACAGGGCGGGGGCAGTACCTGTCATGGCGCAGTGCCCGCATGTCCACGTAGACAGTCGTGGGATCTGGGCCTGTGGTACCCTGGAAGGAAAGCACAGAGGACCTTCTTTCAGAATTCTCCCGCTCAGCTCAGTTTCTCAAGTGTGGCCATGAGGTGGCTGCTCCCAGGCTGTCTGTGACACCCGGAAAAGGAGCTATGCAAGATCTTGCATCTGGTCTGCGTGAGGGCTCGTGGTCCCCCAGGCAGAGCTGATGCTGTCCATCCAAACATCTACTTGGCTAGGTGATCCTGAGCAAAACTATCAGTGAATGAAACATCAAATCGTAGACTCTTTAGGTCAGCTCTGGAAGTTTCTGCCTCTGTCGGCCTCTGCTGCCCTGACATAACAGTGCTGAATGGGACATTTCCACCCAGCGCCAAGTCAGGGCCTGGCATCTCACTAAGTCCACTGAGCACAGCAGACACTCAGGTGAGGCAGACGACTCAAGTGTCATCCTGTGTGGGCAGGCTGTATTAGTGTGGCACTTGGCAGAGTATATTATTATCACACATACTTGTGTTTTCGTGTGCACCCACATGGCCAGAGCATGTATGAGGGAGTCGGTTCTCTTCCTCTGCCATGTGGATCCCAGTGAGTGACGGCAGGTCATCAGGCTCTACAGCAGTCACCAGCACCTGATGAGCCATCTCACTGGCCTGGTACTGCCGTTTTACTGGCAAGGGACATCGAGTTAAATGGATACCCCAGTCAGCATCATTCCCTGAAGCTCCTAGACAGCATAACCTCTCTCTAGCCTCTGAAGAACTCCTTTTACACTTGGTTACAAAGGAGCTTTTGTAAAGTCAAATAATTCTTGTTGTGACTAAACTCAGACAGCAAGAGAAACATGTATCCCGGAATCCACCGGAAGAGCACATGGACTCATAGAAGCGGGGTGGGGGTGGGGTGCTGGAAGGGGGAAGACAGACATGGAGACAATAGCAAAGTTGAGGGCTAGGGCGAGGTCCTACCTGCTCAGCTAGTTTTCCCAGCCTGTTGGGCTGACAGAGGCCAGGGCGGCCAGCAGAGGGAGACAGGGAGGAAATAGCACAGGAAACAAACAGAAGGCCACAGGCCACATGAGAAAACACGCGCAGAGAAGAACGAATCACTGTATCTTAAAGAGCAAACACAGACCTATCGTTACAGTCCTGCAGTTGCACACAGCACTCGCATGCTGACACGAGGCGATGCCCTCCCATAGTAGGGCGTGGGGCACTTTCAGAGCTAGACTCAGGTCTCTCTTATCTCAGCCACCAATTTGCCTATCGGGCACAATGGGAACAGTAAGCCAGTACCCTCTAATCTCGTCTGGCTACTCAAGTCATCGGAGACTTAAAACAGTGCAGACAAGGCCTTTTGAGGTTAAGGGAACATTAGCTCAATGAGGTGGATACAGGATGACACCTTTTAGACAGGTGTAGATCCTGGAGCCAAGACCCGCCCTGCACATGAAGCCACCAAGAGGATAGGAAACGTGCCCAGAATTGCTTTGGGAACCCAAAAAGGGCACTTTGTGCTGCTTTCTGCATTTGCTAGGTCAGCTAACTGATCAACCTTTAAGGTGGGCTGAAAAAGAAGTGAAAGTGAAGTAGAGACTAGTATAAAAACCAGAAAACAAGGACAGCTACTGAACGAGCCTGGGATGCTCACGTCAGTTCTGAAGCGTCACGTGGATTACTGCTTTAGCAATAGTTCTAAAGTGGCCCATACAGATTATCTTCCTTACTAGGGAAGCTGCTATGTAAACAAGGCTGGGCTCAAACAGAGATCCACCCGCCTCTGCCTCCTGAGTGCTGGAATAAAAGGTGTAAACCACCACCCACAGATTACTATAGATTTCTTTTGAAAGCAAGTTCAATCTTGCTCTTAAAAATTAGCCGCCTATTACAGTTAACTTAGAAATACTCATAGGTATAATAGTCACTGCTCAAAAACAAACTTTTTTCCTATCTAAATATTCCTATTTATCAGAATGAATATAATATCTTTCTAAACAAAGCCCTCGTAGTCATCAAACCTGAATGGCTCTATGGGAAGGTAACATCCACAACTCCAAGGTGGAGATGGAGATAGACCCATCTAGTGGCTGACTAGTGAGTGACTACTGCCAGTCTACAAAGGCCTTGCTCTCTGGAACAGGTGCAAGTAATCTTGGGTGCAGCCAACTTACCTGGAGGCAGATAGCCACATTGACCCTGCACCCAAAGGTGGTGCTCACAGCCCGCGCAGGGAGGCCCAGGTCTTTGAATAGCTTGGAAAATGACTGTGTTAACGAGATCCGGGGCCGCTCCTCAGCCACTACCATGCATGTTCGTACACACGACAGGTTTACCCCCTTCATCTGCAGAAGAGCAAGAAGTCATTCTACAGCACACATAGACTGGGCCCTCAGTGGTGACCGTCTTAGGGATGGGTGTCTGTGGGATGCCCATGGGGGGTCTCAGTGCTGACTGTCTAAGAGATAGAGGTCTGTGGGATGCCCATGGGCTCTAGCACACAGAGTCTGGGGTCCTTAGCACTGACTGTCTTAGGGGTGGGCATCTGTAGGATGCCCACGGGGTCCAGCTATAGGTCTGAGTTCACAAAGGCAAGTTTAAACACAAATCTGCTTCTTCTGGCTCTGCCTTCATCTGGGGAGTCCTAAGCATGGAAACACTGCTGAATACCCTAAATTCTATGGCCACCCCTGCCCTGCCCCCTTAGATACCCTCCTCTCTGGTTAGGGAAGAGCACTTGGCAGAGTTGTGCGGGCTTAGAAAGAACCCCTGTGGCTATAAAGGCCTGCTTCGCACTTACCCTAAGGGCGCTTGTCTGAGCACCCAGGCCCTTGGTGCACATTTCCATCACTGAGTAGGAACAGAAGGTGACACGGGCCTTGTACTGGCTGACAGCAGACAGCCAGAGGGACACGTTGCTCTCCAGCTCCAGTGGGGGGACGAGCACTGACTGGTGTCCAGAGTAGACACTGTGGGGAGAGGGGCAGGTGCACAAGCTTACACAGGCTGGCTCCTTCCTCACATACGCTGTTTCTCCACCTGAACAGGCTCAGGTGTGTTCAGAGGTCCAGTGGGACTTAACAGGAAGACGCTGTGGGTGGGGTGCTGGCCTCCACCCACACACTCTGGGACATCAGGGACTGACTATGTATGGCAGAGGCCTCCTGATTACAGAGGGAGTATCTCAGCATTTGACAGAACCAGAAGGTTCTTCCCGACCACTAATAATGGATAGTGTTTGTATTATTTGGAAAATAGTTTTGTTTTCCTTTTTATTATTGTGTGTGTGCACATGTGCACATGCGTGCATGTGTATGTGTGTTGTGTATGTGTGTGCGCTTGCGCACACGACTTACATAGCAAAGCAAGTGTCTTTACCTGTCAACAACCTTGTCACCCCCCTTTCTCCCTCCCTCCTTCCCTCCCTCCCCTTCTCCCTCCCTCTATCACACACCCTCTCTCTTTCTTTTAAACAAGGTCTCTCTGTATAGGCCTGGCTGGCCTGGAACTATGTAGGCCAGGTTGGCCTCAAACTATGTAGACCAGGCTGGCCCTAAACTCAGAGGTCCACGTACCTCTGATTCCCAAGTGCTGTGATTAAAGGCATATCTCACCATGTCCAGTGATTTTTATTCTTTTATTAAATTAACCCAGATTCTAGCCACCTAACCCCCAAACAAACCCACTCCCACGTCTGGTCTTCTGAGCCTACTCAGGAAGTCATAGAAGAGTCTTAAGTTCTGAGGAACCACATGGGCCACCCAGGCCCCCGGAGCGATGGCACATGCTCTCACCTGCACAGACACCACAGTGCAAAACCTAGGCCACAGTAAGGGTCCAGGCAGATGGCTATCTGTCGCGAGGGGTACAGCTCACACTGAAGCTTTATGGAGCGGCACAAGGCACTGGTGGCTGCGTGCGACATCTGCAGGAGTGAAGGAAAGGCCTGCTCAGGGCTGTAGAGGAAGCAAGGGTCAGAGGCCACGTCTGCTATGCACTGTGGTTGGCTGGGCATGCAGCTCCACAGCACCGCGCACCAAGTTACTTTCTAAGAAGATGCTTGGCTCATACCCCCCATAGGACCTGAATGGTACCCATGGCAGTACAGCATTCTAACTGCACTATACAAGACGATTCATTTGTTTTATTTACATGTATGAGTTTAGGGTTATGTGCATGGCTAGTGTTCACAGAGGCCAGAAGAGGGCATGAAAGCTCTGGAATTGGGATTATGTGGTTGTGAGCCTCCTGAAATGGATGCTGGGAACCCAGGTTCTCTGCAAGAGCAGCAGGTGCTCCCACCATGGCAGCCACTGTAAGTGTCCTCTAAATTCACAGTAAATAAACTCGGCAAAGTCATCGCAATCAAGAGACGACATTTCCATAAACAGCAAAAGATGCGATCTTCTCAAGGGTCTGTCTAATTTTGGGCTTCATCAACATTTAACATAGATTTGAAAAACCCAAACATGATAACGTTGCTTTGTGCTTTGGACGAGAAGCATTGCCTAAGCTACAGCCCGCATCCTTCTCAGCTGTGGCCTCGCTCCTGCCCATTCCCTTCCCATGAGGCTGGAGCTAAGGGGCGCCCGTGAGGTCCTACCTTAACTCCAGCTAAGATCCCCGTCGTCGACACACTGAAGTCCAAGTATGCAAGCACATCTGGGGAGGGTGGTCTGAAAATGCTAGCTACCTTCTTTTTTGGAATGTCATCTGTTAAACAGAAGATACCAGTGGCTAATGTCACACAGCCTGCACAGGTAGAAGCTTGCAAAAAATAGGCATGATTTGAGTCTTGAGACTGATGTGTCACAGAAGTCAGGCTTCAGAGAGCAGGCGGTGTATGCTGTACATGTGGGAAGGCTCACTCTTTCAGGAGAGGTCTTTTCTGCAGGCGTGAAGCCTGAAGGCAACAGGAAGAGTCCCTTCACTGTTAATCGGGAAAGGTCACAGTGCTCAGCCTATGCTGATCCTGCAGAGGCTGTGGCAGGGCCACAAGAGGAGCCATGCAGACCTACTCTTGGGGTCTGTAGGCTTCAGGTTCATGAGGTAAGCACCATTGTTACCTGCCGTACAAATGGGCACAGGTTCAACAAGAGCAGACTGAGCTCAAGACTGAAAGATTCTGCCCAGCTGGAGCTCAGAGCCTGACGCTTGGCCAGGGTCAGCTGCCTAGTGCTAGCTTTTCGTGCCTGCCATAGTACTGGCTATTAGCCTCTGGTTTCCACATAAAACAGAACTTCAGATGTAAGGGTATGACATAAAATGAGAGCTTCCTGCTGCCCTGCAGCCCTGGGAGTGCTGGGCTCCGCGAGGCAGAGCAGTCTACATCTGCAGAGCTGTTCTCAGTCACCACGCTGACTCAACCAGGAGCGAAGGCACCTCAGGGGCATGATGTCACTCGCCAGTGAGAGTGACAGGGACTCTAGGGGCAGTCACGGTTTTCACAAATGGCAGGTAACTATGTGGTAAGAGGCAGTGAAGAACAGGATTTCAGTACCCCACATATAAGTAAGGGGACGGCTGATGGTGGGCGCAGAGTGGAGAAGACCTCACACGCTGGCCAGGGAGCTAGCCGTGTGAGCAACAGTGGTACCTAAGGGCCTCCCACAGTGTACTGCTCTACACCCCTTGCCATCTACACAAGCCGATCCATTTATCCGAACATTCATTGTTCTCAGTGTTACTGTTTTACGTGTATATGTATGCCTGAGTCTCTGTCTGTGCACTGTATACATGTAGAGGTCGGAAGAAGGCATTGGCCCCTTGGGTCCTTCAGTTAAAGGGGGTTGTAAGCCTCCACATGGGTGCTGAGAACCACACCCCAGTCCTCTTCAAGAGCAACAAGTGCTCTTAACCACCAAGTCATCTATCTCTGTTGCATGTCAACAACGTAACTCCAGCACCAGCAAGCCTGCAGGAAAGAAAGCAAGAGTCTGCCTCAGCAGGGGCGGCTGCTGCGACACACACCTGTATCTAGGATGGTTGGCCAGGTCCTGACATCCACAGCAGCAGCCGCCTCTTTGGACTTGAGCAGCCGTGTAATGGCCTGTGTGCTGAGGACACATGCAGATTTGCTGACCTGTATCACACAGAAGCAAGAGCCTGAGTAAGCAGTAAGGCTAGCTAGCCCCTTGCCCCCTGCAGGGACCATGCACAACTTCCCGCCCCCGAGGACTGGCATGGCCTGCCAGGAGGGTGAGCATACCTCTACAATCATCTTCACAGTGGGCAATGTGGTGCCAAGGTTCTGGGGGTGTGGGGGTCGCACAGTGACAGGCACACAGCCACAGTACAGGCAGCCGTAGAATGCAGCAATAAGATCCACCCCTAGGGAGACAGGCACATGCTCAATGCTGGGCTCCAGAGTATAGGTAGGTAATTTCAGGCCGGAGGAGGACAACTTAGAACATTTGTCCACAGACAGAAAAGAGACAAGCAGGCATGATTTCCTTTTAATACAGCATGGCTAACTCCAAATGACAAGTATTTACCAGACCTGGCAATGACAATATGTATAGGAAGGGGCGCATCCCCTGCACACGGGGGGTGGGGGGGGAGTCTCAGAAGGGGTCATGGGATGTGGAGCTAGGGACACACCAGGTGCTCACATACTGCAGTAGGAAGATTCTTGCACTGTGCCGTAGACCTCTGGCCCATCAGGCCCAGGAGCAAGCGGGGCTGGACAAGTCTGTGTATAGAGACCTTGGGGGACACCCTCTGAGACAAACGACTTGCAGTGGGGGTTCTCCAGCCTCCACACCAAGTCATTCCCTCAGGTACCTACAAAACCTCTTGACAGTCTATCTTAAAATACGTTCAAATGTACTAGAAATGATATTACTAGAAACTATAACTTTTAAAATATCAGACAGGTATTTTAAAAACTCATTTCAAGATGAAGATGCAGCATGACAAAGCACAAGACGAGATAGTCTTAGGAAACAAGTCAGGGGTGACATTTACAACTCTGAGAAGGGAGAGAGCTAAGAGAAGAGGAAATGTCAGTTACTAAAGACAGAAAGAGAAACGCAGAGATGGGAGGAGCAGAGGCAGGGAAGAAAAGCAAGGGGCGAGAAGGCACAGCAAGGCACAGCGGGAAGGAGCTAACTCAAGAAGCCTTCTTGAATTAAGACAGAAGGCTTTTGTGTGAAGGGAGGACAGTGGGGGGTGGGGGGGAGTCAGGCTGTAGCAGAGGGCATCTGCCGAAGCCCTAAGAAAAGGGTGGGACAGAGTCTGGCCCAGCCTGTGCGAGCTTCTGGGTTCACTTCTCAGCTGGCCGGGGTCTGAGTAAGCACACACCAAACACTTTGGCTTGTCCTTTAAAATGTCACCAAGGTGGCTGAGGTACCATCATTATTATTAGAGAATTCTGCATGTCATGCGAAGTACCAAGAATGTATGTAGTAACAGGACACTTCAATCCTGCTAGGTCCTAGAGCAGGGGTTCTCGACCTGTGGGTCCGGACCCCCTCTGGGGGCACTGAACGACCCTTTCACTGGGGTCACATATCAGATCTCCTGCATACCTATCACATATTACATTTCAACTCACGACAGTAGTAAAACTATAATTATAAAATAGCGACGAAATAATTTTATGGTTAGGGGTTCACCACAACTGAGGAACTGTATTAAAGGGGTTGCAGCGTGAGGAAGGTTGAGAGCCACTGTCCTAGCTCTAGAGTGAGGAGGATGGGCCTAAGCACCTGCTACCCTGACAGCCAACAAGCTGCCAAGTCCACTACAGACAGAGGTCCTGTCCAGAGGGCTCATGGGGGCACTGATGTCACAAGAGTGGGGAGGGAGGGACTGAGCTCCAGTCCCAAGGACAGGAGAGGGCCTTGGGTATGTGTTCACCTGGAGGGTACACCAAGGCCACGTGGTCCCCAGCATCTAGCCGCCCCTTCTCCATTAGCGCAGCGGCCACTCTCTCAGCCCTTTTGTGCAGCTGGATACAGGTTGCGGTGCTGGTGACTGTGCCCTGGGGGAGAATCAAGTTCATCGGTGTGCTGACACTTCTAGACAGCAGAGTCTGCACACCAGGCTCCTGGGGTCAGCAGGGGGCAGGGCACCTCTGAGTGGCCCAATCTGAGCCAAAGACTGTGAAAAGCCAGAATCCCCATGCCTGGAGCCCATCTGAATCCCGAATCCTTTCCCTGAGACCTGGGTCACAGGCCTCCCCACTTTGAGCCTGCAGGACATTGCCCTCTTGTTCCTGGCCAGAACCAGGGCTCCAGCACTCGGGATTCTGTCTACTCCACTGATCTGGAGGCTCTTTCCCACAAACTGACTACATCTCTGTTGACGGTTAGTCACTATCTGTCAGCATGACTTACACAGCAAGGTCCTGTCAGATAAAAATAAATAAGTAAATCTCTGAGTGAACAGAGAATACCAGGACCAAATTTGCACTAAGATCATGGTACCTCCTCTCTATGTGACAAAAAACCAGATATCCTAAAGCGTGTTTGGTGTAACTGAAGGAGTCGCACAAGGTTGTCACAATGTCTGGTTCTGTAATCTTGTGATGTGAGGGTTACAGGGTCCTCCAATTCCAGGCATTCTTAGTGTGCTGTACAACATTAGCAGACACTCAGACAATGTGACACATTTTCTCAGTCACAAAGGAGAGGCAGTTTGGAACAGCAAATAGTGTTTGTCATTTCAAAGATGTGAGCAAATATACAAAGACTAGATGTATAAGCATTACCATATAAACATTTACTTTTAGCTCATACACCCAAGAGCACTCACACAGATACAGTTCCTAAGAAGAAAACAGAGCTGGTAAGAGGTTTCCAGATAAATGCATATCAACAGATTTTGAGGACTCTACAAGAAAGCCAGCAGGGAGCAAGAACACTGCCACAGAAACAATGAGGACATGGAGGTGACCCCAAAGCCCAACCCTCACCTTGGCATTTAGCAGCAAGAACAGTGGGTGGTCAGGAGTGGTGTGAGCCCGCCACTGCAGCACGTCCGCCAGGAACAGGAACTGCGCAGAGAGAGGAGGCCTCGCACCTGCACAGTCTTGGATGCCACCTGCCCCCAGGAGATGCCCGGTACCTTGCGAGCCTGGTCGCTGTCCTCCAGGTGGGCCAGCTCTCTCCCAGAGGCCTGCGCTATCCTTTTTCCAGCAACCAGGTTCCCAACAATCATTGAGGCTGGTCCAACTTCTGCAAACAGATTCCAAATGACGAGCTGGGGACTTGTAATCCGTAACTGTCCCGTGACTCTACTTACATATATAGTGCTTGTCATTTTGAAACATACCTGGGTATTTAACAGTTCTCTTTAAATATAAATATTCAGATCACTCTCAAATATAAACTAAGCCATTTAACATATTCTTGGGATGCTAACCAAATAATGTTTTCTTGCTTCACTATATCTCATGTATAAATCAGGATCCCTGAAGTGTGTTATACTCAGTGACATCTTTATGTGTTCAATGGTCAGTAAAAGAAGGCTAGCTTTTCCTAAATATTTACATATACAAATTAATGATAAACTGAACATGCTAGGTACACTGGCCTTTATATTTAGTTTTTTTGTGTTAAATCAGAAACAAGAAATTAACCCTTGGGAACCTTCCATGCCTAAAACCTAGTGACTGCCAGGGGCTCCTTGGATTCCAGAGCCCACATCTGCTGATAAGACAGTAGTAATTCTACCCCCAAGCTGCCGCTATTGAATGTACCATTAAAACTGATTCCTAGGAGGCAGGTGGAAGCCAAGAGGCAGGTGCACCAGCAGCCAGGAGCAGGCGCACACACCTAGTCTGATCCTTAACTTAACCCCAGGCCCAAAGAGGCAGGGGTACTTACTCCTGCAAGATCCAACGCATCTCTACCAGCTGCAGCCAGCACCAAGGCAGGGCAGACGGCCTCGCTGTTAGGTACTGACCTGGCTGTTTCTGGCGTGGCTTGGGGAGGTTGGTAACACACGTGTGAGGGCACATCAACACGTTACATGGGTGTAGCGTCCCTTCCAGAAAGCGCTGCTTCGTTTCAGAGATGTGAATTCCTCCAAGAGGAGCCTTGGGCAAGGTGTTGGCGGGAACTAGGGCCAAACAGTACACACCCACCTGGTGGATGCTGTCGATGGCCTGCAAGACAAAAACTCTGCTGCGCATGTGCTGCCAGCCCAGGCTACGGAGAGCCGGAGGGGATACCACACAGGACAGAAAACGGACGTGCAGCAGTCCAGGAGGTGGGTGACCTCTGAAACGACTTCTCGAGCCAAGAACACAGAGAGAGCTTGCTTCTACCATGAGATACACAGTTTACATACACACAGATATAAACCTGTGTAACTGCTTGAATCCAAACCACAAAGGCCAGGAGCCACAGTGCATGCTGAGGCCTCCAGCTGGGAAGAGGTGACCCCAAAATGACAGAAGTTAGGTATCTTAAACTTGGAATTATGTTTATATTCCAAATACAACCAACTTAATGATAAAAAGCAATTCCTAACAACTGGAAGTAAAAAGAATGGGCTCGATCAGCACACTTCAGAGCCTCAGTTTAATGTGGCTTTAACCAGTCTTGCTAGTTGGTGCCCAGGGAGATATATGCAAAGGAAGAGAACTGTAAAGTGTAACATGAGAGCTACCCCAGCTCGCCTCTGGCTCAGCAGGGACACCACACTGTGAGACACTGGGGCCCGGTGGCCAGAAGTCAATGAGTGGACACTGCCTAGCTGCTGGCAACTGCATTAACAGGAGGACGACGAGTTAAGTGGAAACCCCATGTCTTGAGTTTGAATAAGAACTCGCAGCATAAATTCAGAGCTCAGAGAACCTTACAAACAAGTGGACAGTACCATTCTCTCCTCTGTCCTCTGAGAAGGGCTCAGGGTGGTGACTGAGAAATAAGCAGCAAGGTCAAGCCTACTACCCCACTCAGGACCACACAGGACAGGTGTGTACCGACTAGTTTCTATTATGGCCTCAGAGACCCAGGCTTTATCAAGGGGCTCCCATTGAGCTGTGAATGATAACGGATGTAGACACTGAAACATAGACCTTTAAACGCATTAGTTCATGATGAAACGGACAAGTCAACTCAGGATTCATTAATCTGGAATCTATCCACCATCTTTTCCCCCTGTAGGTTCTAGTTAATGATGAAGGATGGTTGAAAAAGTCACAGTGTGACTACCAAGAAATTGACAGATCACAAAGCGCAGTATATAAGAGTGCCAACAAACAGGAGCCCCAGGCTCCCCAGCCACCTTCAAGAGAATCTTGCCAGAAAACTGGCCTGGTCCAGACAGTCCTCCAGATCCTCTGCACAGGAGCCACAGCCACAGCCACAAGACATGATACACACAAAAGCATGGTCGAGTGAGACTGAGAAAAAGCCACCCCACGATCTGTTTTCTTCAGACTTGTCACAAGTGACAGGGACATCTATCTACAGGATAAAAAGAGTGCGTCCCTACCAATCACAACTTACGATATCGTGATTTTGTCAAAACAACCACTAGATAGTTGAGGAAATTTTAACAGTGGTCAGACACAATTATATTCATAAATTATTACTCTTAAAGAAATGCTAATGGTATTTACAGAGGTACAAACTGGACGTGAAGCCGAGTGACTGGAATGTGAGCTACTATTACGTTTTGTTTATACGTGGCATATCTGATTGCTCTGTAACAAGATAGAGTGTAGCCTCTGACTTTCATGGCCTATATATCCAGCTCCCTTTTAACTACCTGTCACTCGTAAGCCCCCGTGTGCTGAAATCAGCGACCACACTGGCATGCCCACCTGCAGCACACGGCTCATCCACTGGAAGCTGTCCTCCTCCGAAGCGTCAGGCCGCTGCTCAGCCACCAAGACGATCCGGTCATCGTGTAGCACAGTCACAGAGAACACAGCGATCCTGAGAGGGGACACGGGCAAAGTGACTACTCGGAGGAAGAGTGCCGGAGTCCTTCCTCTCTCAAGTCAGCTCATACGAACGTTGCAAAGTTCTCTGTAGTAAATAGACCACTCACTCTTAACATGCCAAGGAACCTGTCATTTCCACCCCAAGTATCATAGCCAAAACAGTTTCAACTCACAAAAACAGATTGTAGTACTAAGCACAAATTAAAAAAAAAATTCTTAATAGACCAAATATTTCCAATAATGAGTTAATTAATCCTACTTGTGACTGATCTTTTTAGACTTGTTTCTTCTACCTAACTTTACAAAGTTCAACAAGTCCTCTTCCATTAAAAAAAAAAAAAAATCTAAGGGCTGAAGAAGTGGCTCAGATGGCTGCTCTTCCAGAAGACCTGGGTTCGATTCCAAGCACCTACATGGTAGCTCATCAAGTAATTCCAGTCCTGGGAGATTGGATGCCCTTTTCTGGCCTCTGTGGGCACACATGTGGTGCACAGACATACACACACACACAAAATACACATAAAATAAAAATACATTTTAAAATGTTTTAAAAACTGGATTTTTCTACATTTCCTGACGGCATATGCAGAGGTCAGAGGGAAACTTTGAGGAGTGGGTTCTCTCCTTGCACCAGCAGGTCCAGGGTTGAACTCAAGCCATCAAGCTTGCTGGTAAGTATCTATATGCTGAGCCGTCCCACTGGTCCACGTCTCTCCTTCTCTCTCTCCCTTCCCTTTGTGTGTGTGCAGGTGTACCTTTTTTATTGTTTTGGACTATCAAAGCTATCTGTCTTCTCCTATCAGAGTTAAGAAGGTGGGTTTCCCCACCAAGCCCCTTATATTAACATGTCCATTACTCCACAGATACGTGTTCTCCTAGCTTCTCTGCCAGCTGGCATGCCCACATACTTCTACAATGTGGCCTGTGCAGCCCACAAGCACATTCTTTTTATCCAGCAAGCTTTCTCATGTCGTCCTCCTGTCCTTCTTGTAGCTTATTCCAGGATCGAGAGCTCAGGGGTGGGGAGAGCTGGACAAAATCCCTTCTCAGCCCTTCCCTGCTGTGTCACAGGCAGAGGTGCAGCCATCTACTCCACAGACACGAGTGTCTAAAGTCCTTGCTTAACCAATGTAGACACTCGGGAGGACATTTTTACTCTGGGAGCAATGAAGTATATTGTGTCTTCTGAAACCTTACTGGAAAATCGAATCTGCCTTTGGTAGTTCACAGAGTGGTGCTGTTTTTTTAATCAGTGTTCACGAGACAGCGAGAAAGCTAGTCCCTCTCGCCTCCCAGCAGCTGGGAGACCCTGTCCTTTTGTCCAATCAATGCATTTGGACCTTACTCTCTTTTTTGAAATATTTATTTATTTATTTATTGTATGAATGTTTTGCCTGCATATATGTCTATGTACCGTGTGTGTACTAGCACCTGAAGAGGCCAGAATAAAGTGTTTTAGACCTTCCATGTAGGTGCTGGGATTGACCCCCATCCTCTGGAAGTGCTCTTGACCATTGAGCCACCTCTGGAGAGCCGACTGTGCTCTCCTAGGGAGCTAAAGAACTGCTGGAAATGAAGGCATTCATCTCTGCTCTCCCTAACGCAAACACATTCTCCTTTCTCTGTGTAACTTTTCTGGTGTGCATAACATTTCCATTCCACAGACCACCCAGATTTTGAGTATGGAAGATATCTGAAACCCAGGTGTGGGTCTAGCATACATCACCTGCCTCTGTAGACAAACTTCATGGGCTCCACAGCCAGGGCAGTTGCCACAACGTCATCCGCATTGTGTCTGCGCACTCCTACGACCATCAGCCCGTCCAGCTTGCCCACGACGAAGACCAGGTTATCCTGAGAAAAGGGTGTGTCAGGCCTCAGGAGAGGGATTGGAGAGCAAAGAATACAGCACCTCACAGTGTCAACAAGAGACTGCACCCCTCAGTACACTCGGGTCAGGTGGAAAAGACCACGTGGGTAGACGTAGGAAAGGGGCATCAATGCCAAAGGGCTATACAGTCGTGGGTGTGTGTGTGAAGGACTCTGAGGTGCTCCAACGAGGGCAAGGCATCCCGGTGTGTCATGTGACCCACGAGTTAACTATGTGGCTACAGACACGGCCACATTATACTAGCTGGTACTAAGCTGTTCTGGCCTACAGACACCCACAAGGGAGCTAGCCCCTCCCTGAGCTGTGACAACCAATGTTTCTGGGAAAGGACATACAATCATCCACCTGAGAAAAGGTAGGCCAAGACGCTATGGAATGTATTCATTTTAACATTTTAAATATCAAAACTGGAAAAAAATGATACAAACGAAATCAGCCCCACCTCCTTGTTCCCCACCCAGGGCCCACTGCGGGTCGGTGGTGGAGGACATTACATGCAGGTAAGGAGCAGGCCAGGGTGGCCAGCATGAAAGGCCAAGGCAACACTGAGAGCCAAGGACACTGGGGACAGGAGCATGTCTACAGTGCAGTTCACTAGGGACAGGAGCATGTCTACAGTGCAGGACACTGGGGACAGGAACATGTCTACAGTGCAGGACACTGGGGACAGGAGCATGTCTACAGTGCAGTTCACTAGGGACAGGAGCATGTCTACAATGTAGTTCACTGGGGACAGGAGCATGTCTACAGTGTAGGACACTGGGGACAGGAGCATGTCTACAATGTAGGACACTGGGGACAGGAGCATGTCTACAGTGCAGTTCACTGGGGACAGGAGCATGTCTACAGTGTAGGACACTGGGGACAGGAGCATGTCTACAATGTAGGACACTGGGGACAGGAGCATGTCTACAATGTAGGACACTGGGGACAGGAGCATGTCTACAATGCAGTTCACTGGGGACAGGAGCATGTCTACAGTGCAGGACACTGGGGACAGAAGCATGTCTACAATGCAGTTCACTGGGGACAGGAGCATGTCTACAGTGTAGGACACTGGGGACAGGAGCATGTCTACAATGCAGTTCACTGGGGACAGGAGCATGTCTACAATGCAGTTCACTGGGGACAGGAGCATGTCTACAGTGTAGGACACTGGGGACAGAAGCATGTCTACAGTGTAGGACACTAGGGACAGGAGCATGTCTACAATGTAGTTCACTGGGGACAGGAGCATGTCTACAGTGTAGGACA
>NW_022196909.1:40939414-40948043 GCF_008632895.1 Mastomys coucha
CAATGCAGTTCACTGGGGACAGAAGCATGTCTACAATGCAGTTCACTGGGGACAGAAGCATGTCTACAGTGCAGGACACTGGGGACAGGAGCATGTCTACAGTGTAGTTCACTGGGGACAGAACATGTCTACAGTGCAGTGTTCCTTTCCTCGGCCAGTACTCTCTGCTGCTGGGTGGGTACAGGAGGTCGTACTCATACTCACAGGCCCAATAAATCCCAGAAGGCCTGTCCTGGTGAAGGGTTGGTCAGAGACAGGGACTCCATCCGCTGTGACCGGGATGGTCTGCCAGAAGAGGGAAGAGGCTATGAGGCAGCTGACAACTCACTGACTAGAAAGACAGCGTGGGCAAGCAGAACTCAATGATGGCCAGACCAAGAGCAGGCTCAGGCCTCCAAAATGTCTCTTGGTGATGGCGCTCAGGGGCGCAGGCTTTTTAAAGACAAAGCCCACCATCACGCCAGTGCTCAAGGGGGAAGACATGCGTCAGGGAGCCAGAGCACTCTGGTAGTGTTGTCTTCTTGCCAAGCTTAGCAGCGCACACAACAGTTACATTTTATTTCCACTTCCTCTTAGTTATTCCAGTTTTTGGTTTTAGCTTGCATAAAGATCATTTTGGTTAACATACTTGGACCACAGTCCGGGTCACCCACAGTCCCAAGAGTATAGCCAGGGTAGATGTGACTACTGGGGAGGGAGGGGTGGAAGTTCTGAGAAGTGTCTTAGCAGACATAAAATAGAGTTAGGGCAAGATGGCATTACCTTAGTCATTTCAAACACCACACACCACTTGTAGCCCAGAGTTTAGCACTCCACAGAAAGAGACTCCCAGGGTGCCTGGCCCTCCACAGACCATTCTCTCATACTGTGAGCTTGTGGAGCGTGTGAAAAGCTCTGGGTCCCAGCAGCTCCTTGTAGACCTCCACTTCACCCTGGACATTTGGGCCTATCAACACTCACGGGGTTTGATTTCAAGATAAAGATCAGGCAAAGGATACAAACCTCAAATATATTCTTTGTGATTCCAAGCAGTCCGTAATATGCCGTCCCAGTTGCAATGGAATTGACACAGATCTCTCCAATTTCATCAGTTTTACAGAGATAAGGGACACCATCTACCTTCACAACACACACACTAGCTAAACAGAGGAGAGAATTAAAAATCATCAAGGTATACATTTAGATAGATCACTCACAAAGGTTTACTTGCTCACATATTTGTGGGGTTTTTCATTTGTTTGTTTGTCTATTTGTTTTTGAGACACTATGTAGGTCTGAGCAGCCCCAGACCTCTTTATTTGAACGGAGCTGGCCGGAGGAACTCAGAGATCCACCTGCCTCTGCCTCCTAAGTGATGGGATAAAAGGTGTGTCACCACGCCTGGCGCTGCTGCTATAGTTGAAGTTATAGAAACAAAGCATTACATGGGCAGCAAATTCTTATACAGAGTCACGGTGTGGACAGTGCTAATTATGTGCTTGTTATAAGCAGTGTGGGGGCTATGGATGTAACTCAGTGGTGGAGAGCTTATCTAGGATATAAGGAGTTCTGGGTCCACTGCCAGCACTAGACAGACAGACACAGACCACACACACACACACACACACACACACACACACACACACACACGCAGGATGAAGAGGGTCAGATGTGATTAAAAAGTAAACTCCATCTATGTAATTCTCTCTTGACTAACAGACTCTGATTTTCCCAAGTACACCGACATGAGTGTTTACTTTCAGTGTGCACAGAGATGATTTAAATGTCACAAAAATCGCTCAAATTACTACAAACCCACTTGATATTGTGGTAAGAGCAGATGCTAGGAGGCCAGTACAACACACTTCAGCGCTGGGATACCACACAGCTAGATTTCACTGTGTCTATACGCCCAGTCAACTAAGCAACAGCCAAATGCTGGGAGGGCCTGACCCCAGAAAGAATGCCTAGGAAGCTCACGTACAAACAGTTATTGTGTGGCCATTTCCTCAGAGGTAAGACATCTGCCTTGGACTGAAGCCTGTTAAGACAAGGGAAGTGAAACATTCTATCTTTCAAGGAAACTCCATTAAATCCAGGAAGTAAGCAACCAAAGGCTTCAGAAAAATGCCTGAAACTCAGAAGATTCACTAGGCTCTCTCCCCCAAATGCTTACACAGAACCTACAGTGAATCGGGAGATACATTCCCAGCGGCCTAGAAGAGGCTCAGAGCACTTGGGCTGCCTGAGCAAGCTCTCCAGCCTCCTACGCTGCCTGCAGCTTGTACAGCACATCCCAGGTTTCCAGCTTTTGGGAGCACTCCTCTAGGCTGGGGTTGGCTTTGAGTGATATGGCTGCCGCTGGGTCATTTCTGCTCCTGAAGCTCACTGGTCCACTAAGTGGATATGAGTGCTATTCTTACTTTGGGCTGTTATGGGTCTCCTGTCTGAGGCGAGTAGATGGCTGTTCACTTATTCACAGGGAAAGTGTCATACAACAAATGTGTACACACATCTGGCAGACACACACACAGAAAAACACCTGGGAGCAGACATGTGAGTGTGTGTGTGTACAGATATATGACTGGGAAGTGTACAAACACGAGACAGGTTTGCATGTCTTATAGCAATAAAAAAAATGAGTGTAACTCTTGATATATTCAAAATAAATAGCGAGGACAGGGAGACGGTTGCTAGAAAAGTGCCAGGAAGCATGGGGACCTAAGGTAAAGCCCAGAGCCCGCGTTAGAAAGCCGTGCACGGTGGTATTTTTTTTTAAAGTTCTAGTGTTGAGTATATGGAGACTGGCAGGTCCTTAAGGCTTGCTGGCTGGCCTAGTCAGAGAGCTCCAGGCCACTGAGACCCTATTTCTAAGTAAGGGTTAGATGCCTAAGTAACACCACCGGAGGTTGTCCTCAGGCCCCTCTGTGCACATGCACATACATGTGTCCCCTCCGCATACAAAGGAGTATACAAACTAAGTACTACTCACAATCCTCCCATAATTCACAACCTACTTGAACTTCGTCATAACGAGTAAAAATCATCACTCCATTGTCTGTTTGTATTTTATTATTCGGCTGTTGTTGAGACAAGGTCTACTGTGTAGCCCAAGCAGGAACCAAACACAAGATTCCCCTGCTTCAGCATCCTGAGTACTGAGATTGTTGAGGTCATCCCCCATGCCTTGAAGAGGTCATCCCCCATGCTTTGGAGAGGTCATCCCCATGCCTTGAAGAGGTCATCCCCCATGCTTTGGAGAGGTCATCCCCCATGCTTTGGAGAGGTCATCCCTCATGCTTTGGAGAGGTCATCCCCCATGCTTTGGAGAGGTCATCCCCCATGCTTTGGAGAGGTCATCCCCCATGCTTTGGAAATGTTTTAACTACAAAGTCAAGCGTTCCATAAGACTGTTTCTAAGGGAGTCAAATTATAGGAAGAAATATAATTCACATGAATTAAAAGTTGGAGCTAGGAACTCTAATTTAAACCTCTATGTTCACTGTAGTCAGAACTTTGCTACCTCAGGGATCAGTCCACCTTGGAGCTTCTGTGTCAGGAGTTTAGTGCCCTTCAGCAGCGCTGCCTGTGACACAGGCTGCAGCCTGAGCCAGGATGCCAGGACGCCAACAGAACTCACACAGGGGAGTAACTGGGTATGAGAGATAGCACCCTACTTCTCAAACTAACAGGGTATCTGACTAGCTTTGCCAGCTTGGCCCAGCCTACAGGTCTCTCAGAGGAGGCTCCTCAACTGAGGAGCTGCCTTACGCAGACTGGTCTGTGGACAAGCCTATGATGGACAAACTGTCTTGGTTGTTAGTTGATAGAGGAGAGCCCAGAGCACTGTGGGAGGTACCATTCCTTCAGTAGGTGCCCAGAGATGTATAAAAAACCAGCTAAACATAAACCAGCAACCAGAGATCTGCCATATTTTCTGCTTTGCGCTCCTGCGGGGTTCCTGCCCTGACTTCCCTGAAAGGGTAAGACAAATGAGTCCTTTCTCCTGCAAGCTGCTTTTGGCCAGAATGCTTTACCACAGCATCAGAGAAGAGTGAGACACTGCCCGTGGCGGGAAGTGGGTACCAGGGTAGCTACCAGTAGTTGCAAGAGGAGTAGACTAAGAGCAGTTTGACATCTGAGGTCCCCTATAGAGACTGCAGGGCATTAAAGCCCTCCGAAAGGCACGAGGCTAAGGACTAGGCCTGGCGTACAGCGAGTGAGCGGGAACAGCTGGTACACTAGTGCTCCTTCTGTTGTGTCAATCAGGGCAGGATGCAGATGCACTCTCACCGACTCTTACCTCCGGGCATCACCTGGCCGACGTCCTGAACGGTGAGGACTGACAGCCTCTCCTCGGTGTCAACTCGGATCACACCGTAGCTCAGGCCGTTCATTGACAGGACAGCTTTCCTTGGAGGAGGTCCTCCCAGATCTGGGGGCCTGGACAACAAGAGCACCAGCAGGCCTGCTGACTAGGGCTGTCACCCCGAGGAGGAGCGCACTGAGGGCCAGCCTCGCCTGACGTCCAGTTCCTCACTAAAGCACCTGCTCTGTGTGTGGCCTTGCTGCAGTATGGCTTCAATCCTCATCTTATCAGAGGTAGGCCCATGACTACCGGGCAAGTGACACTGTGTGACCTCTGAGTCAGTCATCAGAGGTGACTCAATTTCTATCTGGTTATCTTGTGACCTTAGCACAGAGCCCTAGGCTACCCAGGTGGGCAGACTAACTGTTGGGAGGCCTCTGTGCTGCAATGGGCTGAGATGCTGTGCAGGTGTAGAGGGGGCTCAGGCCCACGGAACCTTGATAGCACCCCCTCTCCACAGCAATGGCCTCATGGAGCCCTTCCCAAGACATGGGATGTTGCTGTTAATGCTATGATTAAAATAGTTACTTAAAACTTAGATATCTGTAAGCACATACTACCTTTAAATTATGAGCACAATGCATACATGGCCAGAGCTGAGGCAATTCTGTAGCAAGATGCTGAGGAGAATACGCTGAAAGAGATGTCCTCCACTGTGAGCAATAGCCTGAAGCCCCACAGAATGGTGCTCCAGGGCAGGAGCAGCAATGACAGGAGTCTCGTGATCAGGGAAGGAAAGTGCCTTTGGGCCTAGCTGTGGTTCGGGAACAACGTGCTGCATGCAAGAAGTATAGGAAGGAACCCAGGGCCCAGATACTAGGATGCTAGCTAGCTCTTAGGTGGGGGTGGGGACTCTCAGGGCAGCCTTAAGGCCCTACACCATGTCACAAGATGTGACACAAAGCCGCTCGAGGTGTAGAAGGTGCGTGACAGATGCTTCCCTGGTGAGTTAAAGGTCCCCTTCAGCAGACCTGCAGCCAGCAGAAGCTCTCAGGACAAGGAGCTCTTGCTTAGTTATAACGTTTATGTAAGCTCAGGCGTGAAATAGCAAGCTCTCTATTTGAGAAGAAGCGTAAGAAAAATAAAATTGAGGAAATCCAATGTAGTCCTGGAACCACGGAACTGCAGGCTGCACCTCTGCTCCCTGAGGGAGACCGTGGCACTGATAGGAGTCCTTCTTCAGGATGCCCAACAGTCAGAAACAGATTACAAACTTAGGGCCATAGGCAACTCCATCACACATAGTCTACTCGAATGTGTGTTCACAAGAGATGGCATGCAGTTTAGTTACCTGCGGATGGCTACTGTCAGCGCCTCAGGAGAACTGGCACAAGGACAGATGACCTCTGGCCTCAGACCTCTGGACTGGAAGACGTTGAGGAAGGCATCACAGGAAGATATGGACCCTGTGTAAAGCATGAGAGGTGACTGGAGGGCCAGCCAGCCAAGGGCAGGTGGTGTGTAAGGCACCCTGCTGACCTGACAGCCAGGCTGAGTCCTGGCTGCACATAAGCCCGTTTTAACAAGATCACCGCTACAATTTGGCAAAGCGGCCCCTTTTAAGGGTAGGAGTGATTACCACAAGACACACACAGTCATTTCCAACTCAGCAATACGTAAGAGTCTGGAAATCTCTCATAGCAGGCCTGTTTTAGTCTTGTGTTTGTTACTGTGGCCCAGCAGCCTGGCCTGGGTTGGGACAGCAGGTGTGGCTTCTTCAAGTAGCTTTAGAGGTGTGTGATCTACGTCTTCACTAAAGATGTCCTGCCTTCCCTGGTGCCCTCTCCTTTGGGTAGACTCTGTCATTCAGGACTGGCAGGCCGAACAGTGGGTGTTAGAGAACTTGACAACAAGGAGGCTCTGCCTGCTCAGGGCCCATATAACTAGCACCTTAGAGCCACGGCAATTCTAGGGTTCATTATAAACCTCTCTCAACAAGGGTACATAGAAAGGGAAGAGGCATCTACAGGGGACCCCGGGTCTCTCATTCTTTGGAGGGCAGATGTCTTCTAAGGAAAGAAGGCGACAGCATTATAAAGGACCACTAAGTGAAGTGCGAGTCAAGGCCTATGAAGGAAAGCTAGCTGTCTGGTACCTGGAGAATGGAGGAGACCGGGCAAAGCTGTTAGGGCTAACATTTATCTCCAGAAAGAAAACACTGGAAGGAAGTGATGTGCTCAAGTGATCACTGACTGCAGCTAAGTGCATAGGCAGAGAGCCAGGGCAGCTGTGGGTGGCTGTGGGCAGATATAGGCGGCTGTGGGTGGCTGTGGACAGATGTAGGCGGCTGTGGGCAAGTGTGGGCAGCTGTGGGCGGTTGTAGGCAGCTATAGGTGTCTGTGGGCGGCTGTGAGTGGCTGAGTACATAAGCAGAGAGCTAGGGCAGCTCTGGGTGGCTGTTGGCAGCTGTGGGCAGCTGTGGGCAAGTGTGAGCAGCTGTGGGCGGCTGTAGGTAGATATAGGCGGCTGTGGGTGGCTGTGGGCAGATATAGGCGGCTGTGGGTGGCTGTGGGCAGCAGAGTGCATAAACAGAGAGCCAGAGCAGCTGTGGGCAGCTGAGTGAATAAGCAGAGAGCTAGACCAGCTGTGGGCAGCTGTGGGCGGCTGTAGGCAGCTGTAGGTGGCTGTGGGCAGTAGAGTGCATAAACAGAGAGCCAGAGCAGCTGTGGGCAGCTGAGGGCGGCTGTGGGCGGCTGTGGGTGGCTATGGGTGGCTGTGGGTGGCTGTTGGCATGAGAAGGCATGAGTTATCCATGGTTGTGGGAAGGAGACCTCGCTTGTCTTAGATGTACACCAAGAGAGCGAGAGGTGTTTATGGGTGTTGTGTGCCTGTTCTGTTCTCCTGAAAGATGGGGTGCACAGAGAATAGGGGTAACTATTTGGTGCTACAGAAGAAACCCCTTGCTCAATAAGTGTTACTCGGGGCTCCCCTAGAGGACATCTGATCCAGGCCTCAGGCAGTCCTGGGCCTGGAAGCTCACACAGCCCCTAGCACAGTTACACTCCTACTGTACTGTACTGTACTGAGCGTCCTTACTGCTCAGATAGATGCCACAGGCATTCCTCCAGGAGGGGTTGGGTTAGCCAGAGATCCATGGAGGAGGAAGAGCTGGGTCTCTGTGAAGGACTTTGAGTTGGGAGCCTAACACTAAAGGGCAAGAGGCTCAAGAGGTCCCTAACAAATCGGGGACCCTATTTACAGCATAATCCACTGACCTCTTCAAGACAATGACTCCCACTAAAGGTTTTGACAACTGTATTAAAATTGCTTGTAAATTTAGAGTCTTAAATAAATACATATGCAACCCACCAGTGGGTCACTAACAAAGGGCAGAATGTCACAGAACACTGTAGGAAATTTACATTTCCTTATAGGACACTAATCAAAGCAGTGATAAAGCTTGAAGTTTATACAATAGGTTCCAGCTCACAGGTTGTTCGGTCCTCCCGGCAAGTCGAGACCCATGTGTACCAGTACCCCAAACCCACCCTAGGTCACCCAGCCTACTCACATGGGTTAGCGCCGTCTGCCACAATCAACATGCGCAGAGAGCTGAGACACACATCCCTCTGACCTCGCTGTGCCAAGAGCGACCAGTGCATATCTCGGGACTTCACCAGGGCAGCCTGGGCTGGAAAGAGAAGGGAGCACAGATGTCTCGGTGTCCCAGGGGCAGGCACGCCCACACTCCAAAACACTGCTGCACCTCATCCTGCGCAGAGGAATGCATGCAGAGCATGAGGGCCTGCTGCAGGGACCATGCACTTGTCTAACTCTCATCAGTTACCTCGTGTGCTCCCCAACCCCCTCCATCCCCTTCTCCTTAAAGCTTCATTTGGAAATGCGATTTGGATATAAGACGCTCGGATCCACTTCCTGACCTTTTTGTTTTTATTTTATGTGTATGAGTGTTTAGCTTGCACGTATGTCTGTGTACCGCAGGCATGCAGTGCCCACAGAGCACAGGGAGTGGCCTAAGATTCTCTGCAAGTGGAGCTATCGATAGCTGTGAGCTGCCATGTGGGTGTTGGAACCCACACCTGGGTCCTCTGGAGAATCAACGAGTGCTCTTAACCTGAGACATCGCTCTAGCCCCAGCCTTTTAAAAAGTTAATTTGTATTATTTTATTTATGAGTATGAGTGTCTTGCCTGCATATGTGTACATGTACCATGTGTGTGCCTGGTGCCCTTGGTATGTGTACATGTACCACATGTGCCTGGTGCCCTTGGTATGTGTACATGTACCACGTGTGTGCCTGGTGTCCTTGGTATGTGTACAT
>NW_022196909.1:40948553-40994434 GCF_008632895.1 Mastomys coucha
TGTACCACGTGTGTGCCTGGTGCCCTTGGTATGTGTACATGTACCACGTGTGTGCCTGGTGTCCTTGGAGACCAGAAGAAGACACAGGGTGCCCTGGAACTGTGAGCCACCAAGTGAGTGCTAGGACTTGAACCCGAGTCCTCTGGAAGAGCGAGCGATGCTCTCAACACCAGGGCTGCACCTCCAATCCCCGGAACTTTCTTTACTCTTTGAACATTGCCTGTTTTCTCTTAGATGCTTGCTGCTCCTCCCCAGGTGCTGACCCTCATTTTGTGCTGCCTCATTACCAGAACCGTCACTCTGCCGGGCTCTGGCAGCCTCCGGGTCATAAAGTGAAATGAACTGGGATTTGAATGCATGTATAGAGCCCAGTGAATCTCACTGCCTTCAACCAGGCTTTTTCTTCCTCCATAAAAACAAATGCAAGACATTCTGTAATATGAATGCTGATCTGGGAGATGCTGGCAAAGTATAAATGTCACCAGCACTCATTGGTACAGTAAGTTACTCTTAGTAGCTGCTGAGCTCTATTAGACAGGGACAACAGGATGCTGGAGCTGTGAGGTCACATGAGCAGGTTTCCTGTTTGGTGCGGTGAGATACCTCAACTACTGGGAGTTAGGAACAGCGGACAGGCCTCACAGGTGGCCTACCTCATCCATCCATCCTGCCTGTCAGACGGTATTGTTTGAGCAAGAGCCTTGTTACAGCTTCAAAAGCTCTGACTACAAATTCAAACCATCTCAAATAATATCAGGAATACTCATGTGAAACTGAAGGAAACTTCAAAAGTACAAAATTAGGAGTGCTTGAGTTATGCTGCTGCAGGTAGCTGTCCAGGCCCTGAGAAGATCTGGACCAGCATGACATACAGAGACATCCCCAGATAGCTCTCCAACCCACAGCGGCAGTTCTGTATGCTGTTTTCATATTTTCTTAATTACTAAACATCCGGTTTTAGAGAATTCATTAAAGAAAGACAAAGCGAGTGAGGGCAGTCCTCTGCTACCTTTATAGGAACACACTTTCTGTATCCAGGAGAGTGGGTTGACCTTCATCAGGGCATACGGGATGCTGATGACGTGCATCCTATTCATGACACTCTGCAAAAAAGAAATGGACTAGATCAGAGGAAGGCAGGCTGAAACTCTGCTGAACAAGCTCACCAACCAACAAGCCGGAGGATCAGTACTTCACGGGTTTGGCTCCCACCCCAGTCACTAGCAAACAACACTCACTGTTAAGACTCCATGCCACAAACCAGCATCCCTTTTGAAGTCCAGCACATTCGTTAATGTTTCAGCTGAAAGCGGACACAGAAAGTTAAAACTGATGAACAGCTCCTTATTAAGCTCTGCACACGTCCAGCGCGGTCCCAAGCTGAGTACGTCACCAGCACACCAGAGTTTCAGGAAACAGAGACGACACTTCCAAACCATGCACAGGTTAACACAGAGCTAAGTATCTGCTCGGATGACTGGAAACACACAGTTCTAGACTGGGGCAGAGAACCATGCCGACCTTCAATTCAAAAGCACAAGGAACACTACAGAAAGGTCACTGCAAGGCTGCACCGTCTTGACGGCCGCCTCTCAGAAGCAGGAGGCAGGATGGCAAACTGCCATGGACACTCTTATTTCTCAGCTTCCCACCCAGACTCCCCCACTTGTCACACCCACAGCCCACAGTCTTGCATCGTACTTGTACAAAGCAGTGACATGCACGCCAGGGATACTGTAGCACTCTGAATGACAATCTCCTTGTCCCTGTTAGCTGAAGAGCCAAACTAAAGGTGACATAATTAAATGATTGCATGAGATCAAAAGACCTCATAGGACTTTGTTTTATAGAACTAACTTTAAAAAAATCATTAAAGTCCTTGGAAATACTTGAAAATCTCCATGAAGCCTTCATCACTATACCCACAAGCTAACCCTTGAGATTAAGCATCGTATTATATATATAAATATGCCACTCAATTTTACTTTCTCATTTGGCTCAGCTCTAGTTCGCAATGTAAGAAAACCACCACGCATCCAATTTTAGTACTTAAAATAATATATTTCCTATTGATCTCATAAATATATACAATTACTATCTATCAACATAAGATAATATTCATTTAAAATATTAACAGTAAACGGGGGCTCTACTTTAACAAAGGTAATCTAAGATCATAAAGATTATACTTAAGCATTTACATGCATGACTGCTCAAGCCACAAATACATTTACTGCGAATGAAAACGTTAGCGGGGAAGGATGCTCCAGGATGACTGTTCTCTCCATTTTATAATGCACACTGCACTGCCCTTCTGCACACCAGCAACAGATCCAGCCATTGTGCATAAACAAATCACTGGTGCACAAATCTCACACTCCATCAAACCAGTGTTAGTATGACTTTCTTGAAACTGTCCTAGGTGGGGCAGCCCGGGCTCTGTAGAGGAAGACCTTTTCCCCCAAGTCCTGCATGAGCCGAGACCTTCTCCCAAGGATATCGGTAGACAGTGGCATCCGCTGCCTGGTGCAGCTGCATTAAAAGTTAATGCACCATGCACAGCAACAGGTGCGGCCATGTTCGTCAGATGCAGGCAGCAAGAGCTGCAATCCGGAACGCATGGCCTTACCTTCCGTGTAGCCACACGCCTGGGTCAGGGCCTGACACTGCGCCAGCAGGGATGAGTGGGATACGGTGACCCCTACCGTGCTGCCCTCTTTGCTGGTTTTATACTGTAAAATTTCAAGGAAGAAAAACAACAATGTATACTTCTGTGACAACAGCAGACAAGGGGGCTGAAGACTCTAAAGCAGCAGCAGCTGGTGTCGTCTCTCCCCGAGCCTTTACTGTGGCTCTCAGGGGACCTGGATAGTGCTAGATGACAGCAGTGCACACATCTGCATCTTAACTGCTTGCGTCCTAGGAAGGACAGCCATGGATGAGCTAGGTCGGAGTAAATCCTGACATGAGACATATATGACACTATATATCTGGGGTAGAGGTAAACATTAGAAGAGCACTTAGCCTAAAAAGGTATTAGTTGTCTTTTTATAAAACCCAGGCCAAGCCTGTGAGGATGTGTCTGTGCACTACTGAGAATGTCCTTACTTCAATGTAGGCGGTCCTGGACCCTGTGTCCTGGGCCAGCGGGTACCAGTCCTTTGGAGGCTTGGTCAGATGCTTCCCATCAATCACCAGCCAGGCGAGGGGGGGCCAACCTGTGACAGCACAGGGGATAAGTCATGAAAGGCGGTCAGAAGGCTGTGCCCCACGCGTGTGGTACAGACCAGCATGCCCTCAGCAGCCCCAGGGAGCTGTGGGAGACAAGTGTTGGGTTTGTATCTTTTTACTCAGACAGAGGAGCATGGAGCATAACATGTGCACGGAATCAGACAAAAGCCCGGACAAGTATGTGTTCTGCTAAAGACCCAGCATAAAGGCGTAGCTAGAGAACAGCCAGAACTGTGACCTGGGAGCCTCACCTTTGAAAGTGGCCACCTCTCCTGTTGGTGCCTTGGGCAGGCCCTTCTGACAAGCATCTGTGGTCAGGGCCAGGGTCACCCCACAGCTGCCCAAAAGAAACCCAACCTGCTGGCTGCCCGCATCCTGCAGAAGACAAAGAAACGGTGGTGGAGGCTGAGCGCTTGTGGGAGAGAAGCGCTTGTGGGAGGGAGGCCACACCCCAGCCCCTGGAGTCCAGGCCTTGTGTGATTCTTTCACTCTTCATAAACCTTCTAAAACAACTCAGTCTTATTATTGGCAGGATATTCTATTTTCATGAAAATAAGACAAGTATTTGGCTTCTTTATTCACAGTGAAACATAAAGGTCTGGATAGTGGGCTAATTAATTTACTGCACATTTCATTTCTTACAAATGAAACTTGAATACATTTTAATGAACTCTAGACATAATCGTTTTCACTGAGTCCTGTCTGGAACCGACAAGTGACTCTGGAGGTCTGGACTCGTCACAGCCATCACTGTGCACAGAAATGTTTGCCCCCCTTCCTACCTCCCCCTCAGATCCTCTCTTTGTATGTCCCTCAGCAGTGTCCATCACATAAGCTTAACAAACCTAGAGTGTGTTCTCTCAGAATCGCTGTACCCGAATGCACAGTCAGCCCAGTAGACCCCTCGAGATGTACTGGTCTTATTTGCGAATTTGACTTCTGAGACTCTTGAGCATTTGTTATTCACAATGCTCATGCTAACGACTACATGAACACAGAAGTAAGACATAAGAAAAGCCTAAGACACATGGGTATACTGTCCAGATAGTTTTCAATGCTCAGACTACCGATATTCACATCCAAAGTGAGACAGCCATCTAGAGCAACCAAGCCCCTCACATTAACAACTGATGGATGACAAACCTGCCTGCCCTGTAACTGAACAGGAGATACATGAGAATGTCTATCCCGTTTATTTGATGTTATAATTAATCCAATAAATAAAACCCTAAATAGCTTGCTGAGTCCAGTTCTGTTCATTGGAAGACAACGCACTCACGATTTCTTTTGGGAAACTCGGGCAGATGCTAGGACACCTCTGCCCCACTGGGGTGCAGCCGTGTCTGCAGACAAACCCATGGAGCTCTCTGGAAGGTCCTGGGAGGCCTGTTTGAGGTTTGCCTCCTTCAGGCACCTGTTTGCGCCCTTGTGAAAAGGGCACTAATCACACCGCACCTAAGAAGAGACGCAGAGGGTGCCCAGGCCCAGACCTGACCCATATCAGTTACCTTTCTCGTTAATGGTACTTCTATAGGGACAGGGACCAGCTCCGCCAGGAGACACCCGTAGAATGCCACCATGAACATGACAGGGTCACTATTTGGAAACACGAGTGCCACCTGCAAGTGAAAACAACAATGAAAACTGTGAGATCGCAGAAATGATGGAGGCTTTTTGTCTTTTAGAGTTTCTATTAATTAAAGATGAGTGGTTTGTTTTTTATTATTTTTCAGATTTAGTTGAGAAAAATCTAGTTTTGTTAAATCTAATGTTGGAATTCATTCTTGTTTCTCAAATTTCCTTGTTTAACTTTGAATAAACAGTTATAGCTGCAGCCTTCACTGCACATGGAACAAAACAGTCCAAGGTGGTAGGCTAAGGCCTTCTGATGCACGCAGACTGAGAGCCAGACCTATCACCATCCACACTGACTGTCGCTATCAATGAAGAGTCCCATCATCTGGCTTGGTAGCCAGTGCCTTAGCACACACTAAGCCATCTTGCTGGCCTGATTTGTATATTTTGAAACACATATTTCCCTGCATTTTATTTTTAAATATATTTAGATGTCTATTTTATTCCCTATAGTCATATGGATATTTATTTGAGTCTGCCATTATCCCAACTATCATTTAAAAACTAGTATCTGGCTAAATTCATAAAACCACCTATGGGATAAAATTTTATAAGACCCAAATATAGTAGCTGATCTTGTAATCGTAAGCAATGAGCCAGAACAATACTGAGAGCCTCTGAGAAGGCAAACAGTGGCTTAGCTTAACCCTCAACTTCTAAGACAAAATTTAAGCTACATCTATTTATCTTCATTCTGTATCTCAGGCTTACAAGTTACATATCTAACAAGTTTATTGTAAAGAAAACCCTCTCCTTCTGATGATGATTAAATAGTGGTTGCCTCAGCTACAACTCTGAGACAAGACAACAGGTACAGAAGCGGTGTTTCCAGAGAACATTATGCAGAGTCTATTTATGCACTTTGTAAGGTACATTATCCCAGGAGCGTGGCTCCTCCTGTAGATTGATAGCTCAGTCAGTAGGAGCTGGTTCAACTCTTCGTGCAGATTCTCTTGCAAGTCTTTTGAAGTCTCTGTCTCTCTGTGAATGCTTTTCAAAATAAATAAATAGATGGCTGGATGGGGGCAGGGCTTGGGAGATGCCTTCATTGGTAAAGAGTGTGCCATGTAAGCAGGAGGAGCTGCACTTGATCACCAGAACCCACATTTTAAAAAGCCAGGTATGTTGTGTGCCTGTAATTGTAGCAGTAGAGGGTGGAGAAACTGGATCCCAGGGGCTCCATGCCAGTCAGCCTAGCCTACTTAGCAAGCTCCCTCCCAAGGGAGGGAGGGAGGGAGGGAAGGAGGGAGGAAGGTGCCCTGTGTCCTCTAATGCACATGCACACATACTCTGCCAGGTCTTGAACCTCTTTGGAAACAGAAGTGCAGTCTAAAATGTCAGACTCCAGCTGGATTGATGAGCCACTCCTCCAGTCTCCCTGCTGAGAAGTCGCAAAGTCGCTGTGATGGCTGGTTCTGTGTACACGGTATTCTCTATTTGGACCCTAAAATCTTTTGAGATGTTTGTCCCCGAGGTACACAGTTGTGCTGCGCGCTCTGGCGTGGGTCTGCACACCCCTCAGCATGCACACTGTCCCAGCACTTCATCCGGCTCCTGCCACAGTCAAGTGGCCCTGCTTTCTGATCGGCATCTTTTCTGGACTCACATCCGTCAGGCGCTGGGTCTTGAGTGAGTCTATAAATGCTATCTGTTTCTCTCTCTGTTCTTTCTGTGTATGCTTTGCTTGATCTCCTGCTCCCACCTCTCCTGTCTTCCCCCACCCCTCTCCTTCTGTCATTTGCTAAAAGACTTTTTTTTTTAATGTGAGGAAGGTTTTGCCTGCAGGTATGGCTATGTGTATCACATTCCTGCAGAGCACACTGGACCCCCTGGAAAGAGTTACCAACTGGAGTTACATGTGGGTGCTGGGAGCCAGACCCAGGTCCTCTGGAAGAGTGACTGCTCTTTACTACCAAGCTATCATCTCTCAAGCCCCTCATTTTTGGTTTCTGCAGGCAGAGCATCAGTTTGTAACCCAGGCCAGCCTGGAGTACCAGGTCTTCTGCCTGGTTAGTACCAGGACTGCAGGCATGCCCCAGGCCCGCTCACTCTCCACTTCCTGGTCTAAGTAGGATCCTTTTCCCCATTTATGAAGCATTTTAACTTCAGACCTCAAGGGACATCAATGTTTAGAACCTTCTTTCTGCACCTGGTTTTTCTACAGGCCCCTTTCCTTTCTCCCTCCCGCCCTTCCCTTTCCTTTGTTTCACCAGAAGCTTCTCATGGGCGGAGTCTCGTGAAGGTGTAAAGCAGGAAAGGCGCCCTTGGAATTCTGGTTATCTTGTCCATCGGACACTGTAGGACACCTGTCCCCAGGATGCTCTCACCCTCTCCTCTCTCCTTCCCCCTGGCCGCCTGGAACAGTTCAGCACCCCAGAGCTTGCTACAATGACGGACACCCTCCACCCCAACTGCATACGATGACCCACATTAGCCACAGGTGCCTAGCTGCTGGGTCCCATCTTAATTCTTACTTAGCACGAAGCTGTTTTCCTATTAAGTAGCTTTCAGCTGCTAACTTTAAGCCTCTTGTGTTAACAGTGTAACTCTAAGAAACCCCTAGGACATCAATTTCAATACAATATATTTTAAGGTCTCGATTTTGACTCGCTCCAGCCAGGTCGCACGCTAGCTACTCACTCTGTCTCCAGGGTTAAGCAGCGGCTCACTCTTATTAGTCAGCTTATTAAGTAGAGTATAAGCTAATTTTAAACTCCGACTCCAGAGTTTGCCTAAAACAAAACACAAGTAATAAGCAATGTTAAGTTGTGAAAAACTACTAGTTAACATTTAACGCAGTGAGTGCGTAGCCTGTAATAGACCTTTTCTCTATTGGTAGATTCCGTTTCCAACTGTGAACTATTTAGTGCGATTCTGCCAGGAACACCACAGCTTCCTCTCGAAAAACAACCTAAATCTATTTTTATTTGCATAAATAAGAGTTTATTACAAAAATCAGTCAGCAAAAAGGCCATACTATGTTGTTGTATGCGTGCATATGTACACACATGTAGAGTATGTATACACACACATAGAGCATGTATAATTTTCAAGGAGCACGACCATACATCACACTGCTTTTTCCAACTAACACTGCATTGTAGATGTTGTCTTACGATTTTAAACGCTCACTAATGACATCATTTGAGTGGTGTGCATTCAAGAGCTGAGTTACATCTCCCACAATTTACCTGGGAGACTGGACAACACCAGAATGGGACGACTGCTCAGGCCATGTTGCCTCTCATGGCGAGAGATGGCCATGCTCACACCCAGCCTTGGTAAGTTCTCTAAAGTAAAAAGCTTCTCTGAGAAAGAAACAGACAAAAGAGAAGAGAAGGGTGCAGGTATGTCTGAGTGGGAAGTAAGTGAGTGGGAGGCAGGAGTAAGCATGGGTAGAAATCAAGAGTTCATCGCTAACACCCACATCAGCTTCACTGTGTCGGCTTCATTATATCACAGGAGGAACACGGACGTTTGGCTCCTTAAACACTGTGGTTCTTACGGTGCAGCCTGGGAGGGTAGGGTGTTCTCTTTCTCAATGAATGCTCATGTGTAAACAGGATGAGTGCAGGTGCTGTACTCGCAGGTGTTAGCTGTGAGAGCCGAGAGACCAGTAAGAAAAAGATTAAACCCAGCACATGGCTTTAGCCTGCTTTAGAATATCAGTTCTGGGTGTTAGAACGTCCGCATTTCTCAGCAGAATCCACCTATCTGTCGGGAACGGCACTCCGTGACCGAGTCAGTTTTACCCCAGCCATACAGACTCTGGGACTATCAGTACAATATGCCATGTTGCTGGGACAAGATGAAAAATGAGACGAGAATCTCCAAAGGTGGATGAAAATTAAATTATTCACAATTTTAAGATGACTACAAAAGATTTGAGTCCTTACACTGGGCGTGGAAGGAAACAAAATTCCTTAACATGATAAAGGTGCCATGACACCCAGCAGGAAGTATCTGGGTGATGCCACGTGCTGAAGGCCTTCCTCCAAAGCAGAGGCAAGGCCAAACACGTTGGCCAGAGCAAGGCAGTGGAGGTAAAATAACTGGAAATAAAACTGGTGTTTGTGGATGCTATGTTTATGTACTTCATGAATCTTTTACAAGTGAATTTAGTAAGGCTACCAGATTTATCAACATGTAAATTCCACTCAGCATAAAAGCTATAGTGCTATTCATATATTTAAGACTTCGGTGTCACGAGAAACATAAGAGACTCTCCACAGAAAGTTATACACCACGGGCTAGCAAAAAGGCTCAGTGGGTCAAAGCACTTGTCACTAAATCTGACAACCCAAGTTCAGTTCCTAAAACCCACATGGTAGAAAGAAAGCAACGACTTCCACAAGTAGTCCTCTGACCTCTGTGTGAATGCCACAATAAGCATGTGCACACCTGTGCACCCATGTATCACACGTTAAAAAAGAAAAGAACTATTAATACATCATTGACAACAATGCCTCATAAATGCCAAGGTGTTTAATCGCAAACAGACTGAAAGCAGTGTCCATCAAAATCTCAGATACAGAGATGCCCAACAAGCTACTTCTAAAACAGACCCTGAGATACACGGAGTGCAAACGGCTAAGATACCCTTGGTGACAAGAGAAGATGCTCTAACGTGTCAAAACTTGTCATATAAAGCAATGACATCAAGAGTGTTGTGGTCATGCTATGTGTAGTGCACACGTTTAATCCCAGCACTCCAGAGCAGAGGCGGGTAGATCACTGTGAGTTCAAGGCCGGCCAGAGCGACATAGTATGACCCTGATCAAAAACAGAGACAAACAAAAACGAAGTCTGCCATGTGGGTGGATTTTCCTGCTTTGCGGTATGCACCAAGCATCATGTGTGCTGTGGCGCACAGAGAACAGTGTAAGGTAGATAAGAGGCATGATGCTTTCTGCTGATACTTGCCATAGGTCAGGGTGCAGGTGGCTTTCCCTGCTGTGTCCAAGGCAGTCAGACAGGGGGCTTTAGGCTGTGTTGTGCCCCAGAGCTGCAGTGCAGCCAACAGAGACAGTGGCCCGGAAGTCCCCACTGACAGCGGCTCTCCCTTCAGCACAGCCATCTGATCCCCCTCGGGCTTGGGCTGGTTCGGATCTGGTTGCTGAACTATAAAGCAACGAGACACGTCAGCGTACTGTGTACACATCCTCTTGCTAACAACTGTACTTTATGATTTCACTTTGTAGCCAAAATTATAAAATACTTATAATAAATAATCTGCCTAGAGTCACGGGCACATTACCAAAGGGATTACAGTAAGATCAGTTACAGACAAGAATTTTGAGACAAAATACTTCCCCGTTCTGTTACCCACACCTCATGTAAAGGTGACCCCGGGCCATTTGTACCTTCCTCCCTTGAGGGTGCTCTCTGACCTGGTGGTCCTCCAGAGCTCCAAAGCAGGGGCAGGAAGGCTTTAGAGTCTGAGAAACTGGTCCTAGAGACCAGCTCACTTAAGACCAATTGGGCAGAACCACCTCTGCACTTGGGCATCAAAGCCACCAGCAGTGGGGGCCAGCGAGGCCACCAAATGGTTAAGAACACTATTGCTCTTAAGCCTCAGAGTCTACTAACTCCAGTTACTTTTCTGACCCCCACAGCTATCAATCACACAAACGGTACATATACATCTATGTAGACAAAGCCCTCCCACATTAAATGATTAATAATTAAATAAACACACTGGCATCGTTTGGGAGGACAACACAGAAGTCTGTTTCTAGGGGTTACGCATCAGCTCTGCCACCATGTCTAACAACATTGCTCTCTAGGCTGCAGGCCCAGCTGAATGGGAGAGTACTCAGGTACAAGTGTGAGGTCCAGGGTTCGATTTCCAAGCCTACATAGGTGGGAGGAAGACTTTCCTTCCCAACAGCTCTGATGTAAACAGAAAAAGACAACTCACTGGCTGAGCATGGTGGCAGCCATCTGCAATCCCAGCTCTGAAAAAGCTCGGGGAGGAAGGCTGTAACTTTAAAGCCAGCCACTGCCCCCAAAAGGCTGACATCTTGCTTTAAGAAACATACATACTGTGAGCTCTGAACCTAAAAAGCACTGTCTCATTAGATAGAACAACCAGGTTCTGAAAAAGAGACCTCATGTTCAGGTGTAGACGAGATGCCTGTGCTGGCAACACTACACGGAGGCAAGGCAGTGAAGATTGGTTCTGTGGTGCCTGTTGCCTACACACACACACACACACACACACACACACACACACACACACACACGCACACGCACACACATGCACACATACACATATGCACACGCACATACACATATGCACACATACATGCACACACATGCATATGCACATACATTCATCCATATACACATGTACACACACATACATGCATGCATGTATGTACACATGAACACACACATGCCAGCACTGGCTTCTTTCTGTGCTCTACAAGCTTTCTCTTACTCTTCCTAATTTTCTTAAAAAAAAAAAAAAAAGTCTGCATTCTTTCTTTTCTAAATACATACTCATTTATAAATGAGAGGCTAACATTTATAAAAGAAGCCAAAATGCTTAATGAGTTAAAAAGCAAATGCTTTAAAGCCATGGGATGACAAGTAGCTTGGACTTAAATATTTAAATTAAGATTTATATAATCTAAAACAAAACATCGGAAGTATTTTTATGAGGCGCTAACCACCAGACCGGACGCAGAGAGAAGCTGAGTCACCGTACTATGAGCCGTGCGTTTCCTACCTGCCCATGCACAGGAAGCGGTCAGTGTCGCTCTGCACTCACCACTGCACACAGTGCCCAGTGTTTTACTGTGTCACCGCAGGTAGCGACTCATAGGAAATGAACATTTGCCTGTCTTCAGACTTTGTGGCCACAATATTCATGAAAGCATGCAAGACCAAGTCAGGGAACTGTACCTTCCAGTAACTCTTCAAAATCATCCACAAAAAACTCCTTCAGAGGAGGGCGCTTTGGCCTCTTCAGCGTATTCAGCAGCTGCTGGATTTTGGAGGACACTCTGCTGTTCACAGGCACACCTGTCAAGGGGAGAGCAGAGAAGGACTGTGTCATGCCATGGCCACTGGAGCCCACAGCTGTGAGGTCTGATGACCAGCTAGCCCGGGGACCTACAGACCCAGCCGGGTGCTGGTCCTCTCAGTTTTTAGACTGTGATGATCCATTTGACAAGCATTTACTGGATCTCTCTTAGGAAACAGGATGTGCTTTGAGCTAACCTTTACAAAGTAATCCCGAAATCCTGTGGGGAGGAGGGTAACTCCACGGCTCTTTCAGAGCACGTCAAACTCATTGCGTGGTCTTATCAGAATGTAATCTATGAATACTCGAGAGATGGTTCAATGGTTAGGACACTGACTGTTCTACCAGAGGACTTGACTTCAAATCCCATCATATATGGCAACTTAAAACCATATATAATTCCAGGAGGATCCAATACCCTCTTCTAGCCACTGTGGGCATGGTGTGTACATGGTGCACAGATGTTACATGCAACAACCAATATACATTAAAAAAAAAAAGTAGCCGGGCGGTGGTGGCGCATGCCTTTAATCCCAGCACTTGGGAGGCAGAGACAGGTGGATTTCTGAGTTCGAGGCCAGCCTGGGCTACAGAGTGAGTTCCAGGACAGCCAGGGCTACACAGAGAAACCCTGTCTCGAAAATAAAAAAAAAAAAAAAAAAAAAAAAAAAAAAAAAAAAAAAAGTAAAATCTCAAAAATTATTTTTAAACAAGAATCTAAGGTGCTTTTGCTGCTCTTCTGCAGAGGATACATATGTCTGACAGCGGCAGACACCGGAGCCAGTGGTGGGAACCTGAAGCTCTGTCAGGCAGACGCCCACACAACACCACCACCAATGATGTCTACTGTGGCAGAAAGTCTTCCTTAATGTGAGGTTTATGCCAACATGTGAGGAATTCAATGCAATTAATTTACAGTATTTTAGTTCAGTATAACCTAGGCGTGGTAACACACGCCTTTAATCACAGCTCTTGGGAAACAGAGGCAGAAGATCTCTATGAATTTGAGGTCATCCTGGTCTTCATAGGGAGTTCCAGGCTAGCCTTGGCTACAAAGTGAGACCCTATCTTAGAAGGAAAGGAAGAAAGAAGAGAGAAGAAAAAGAAGAAATTTTTCAGTTTAATTTTACATTTAAAAAAAAAAAAAGGAAATTACTAGGGCTGAAGAGATGGCTCCACAGTTAAGAGCACTGGCTGTTCTTCCAGGACTCAGGTTAGATTCTCAGTGCCCACATGGTAGCTTACAAACATCTGCAATTCCAGTCCTTGGGGATCTGATGCCCAATTCTGGCCTTTGTGGACACCAGGCACACATATGGACAAACATGGTGCTGGAGCAGTAGCTAAAATTACATCCTGATCTATAGGCAGCAGGCGAAGAGAAAAGGGGGGGGGGGAGCTTCTGAAACCTCCAAGCCCACCTCTAGTGACACACCTCCTAATCCTTCTAATTCTTCTCAAACAGCTCCACCCCCTGCTGACTTATCATTCAAATATACTAGCTGAGCTGATGGGCCATTCTCATTTAAAGCACCACACTGCACAACAGGCTAACAGAGACCATGCCCTACTACTGTACCAGTTGTTCTATCTTGCTCCTCCTCTTAGAAGATGACCATATACATCGCTTTCTGGTTATCCTTCCTGTGTCCTACTATGAAGGAGTACAGACACAGTGTGATTTAGCATCTTCTTTCTTACACATGTGCGGACGGCTACAGACGTCCTTTGACTTCGCTTCTCCATTTACCACTTGGGAAAGCACTTCAACAGGCTAAACAGGGAACCTTCTCGTTCACTCTGACAAGTGTACATCCTCTACTGTGTGAACCTACGACCTTTCCTGAGCCAACTTGTGAGGCTTCGATCATTTTATATAGTTTCTAATACAATTAAAGCCAGTGCTGAAATGTATGACTGCACACATCCATTTCCTTAGTGTTGAAGGAATAGGCTCAGGAAAAAATTCCTAAATTGGTTTGTTCGTTTCTTTCCTGGCTCTTGTGACAAAATACCCTGACGAAACCAATTCACAGGAAAGGGATTTATTCTGGGACAGTTTAACAGGATACTTCCCATTTTAGTGACAGAGACTTAACTGCAAGAGCTTCAGACAGCTGGCTTCGCGGCATCCACAGTTTAGAAGCAGGAGTGAGAAGAGCACATCCTCACTCACTTTCTTTCTCCTTCTTATGCAATCCTGGACCCTAGCTCATGGAATGGTGCTGCCCACGTACAAGGTACACCATCTCCCCTCAACCAACCTAATCTAGACAATCCCCCAGAGGCATGCTCAGAGGCCTCTTTAGATTTTTCACGAAATTCAATTTTTCTTTTTTTTCCCTGTCTTTGATGTCACATTCAAGAAAATACAACATAGGGGCTGGAGAGATGGCTCAGAGGTTAAGAACACTGACTACTGCTCTTCCAGAGGTCCTGAATTCAAATCCCAGAAACCACATGGTGGCTCACAACCTTTTATAACAGGATCCGATGCCCTTGTCTGGTGTGTCTGAAGTGTACTACAGTGTACTCATACAAATAAAATAAATATTAAAAAAAAAAGAAAGTGCAACATAATAAAGTTGATTCCCCAAGGTTTCCTTTTGATGGTTTAATAGTATTATTAGGTCTTTGATCCATTTTACTTTTATATGTAGTATTAGAAAAAAGTCTAAGTTCAGTGTTTTGTATGTGGATATCTCAGTTTCTGAGTACCATTTGCTGAAGACTGTCTTTTTCCTATTGAATGGTCTTAGCACCCTTGTTAAAATCATCAGATGGAAGGACCTTCAGTGGGAAAAGCGGCTTGCCACTAAGCCTGATGGCCCGAGCTCAATGCTCGGCACTCACACAGCTGAAGGTTCTCCTTCCATAACTGACTCCACAAGTTGTCCTCTGACCTCCAAATGTGTATCATGGTATGTGCAAGCACATGTATGTACACACTCATATACAATAAATACATAGACAGATAAAATGTGATTTCAAAAACCATGTGATCATACACATGAGGGCTGATTGATGAGTTTTCTGCTCTGTTCTGGAGATGTAGAGAGCTGTCTCCATGCCAGGTCTACATGCCCTGATGGCTCCTGCCCTGAGATCAACCTTAGAAACAGAAGCAGCCTCAGCTCCACTCTTCATTTTGAAGATTATTATGACCATGAATTTTTAGGGTAAGTTTATATTATGACCATTTAAGGTTCCATGAATTTTTACAGTAAGTTTATTTCTGAAAAAAAAAATCACTGAGATTTTCACAGGAATTATATGATGAATTTATAGACTGCTTTGAGTCACTTTAATTTTTTTTTAATAGCAGCTGCAATGCCACTTTTTTTAAACAAAAGATTTATTTATTATATGTAAGTACACTGTCCCTGTCTTCTGACACAACAGAAGAGGGCATCAGATCCCATTACAAATGATTATAAGCCACCATGTGGTTGCTGGGAATTGAACTCAAGACCTTTGGAAGAGCAATCAGTGCTCTTACCCGCTGAGCATCTCTCCAGCCAGAGTCATTTTAATTGAACTGGTCTTTCTGTGATGGCTTTGTACCTTGCTACTTCACTGACGTCACTGTTACTTCTTTCTATCTGTGTGAACCTGTTTATCCTTTGGCTTTGCACATGAAAACCTGCATCACCTAGAGAGACTTTTACTTCCTCCTTCCTAACTAGGATGCCTTCTGTTTGTCTTTCCTTTGCTTAGTTTTTCTGGCTAGGGCTTCTACTTGGTCGATAAGTAGAAGCGTCGCTAGAGTAGGCATTCTTGCTCTGCCTCACCGCTCTGTGTCTTGATCCACTCACAGGACACTCTGAAATCGCCTCTCTGAGAGCTAGCCTTCAGCTTGCATCTCTCTACTGTTTGTCTTCCATGTATGCTCAGTCGTATGTTTAGCATTTCTTTCCTTCTACTTTAGATTTATTTTGTTCTTCTTGTTCTACTTAAGGAAACTCTTAGAACACTGGGCTCAGCCAGTTTTCTTTCTTTCTTTTTATTTTTTTTAAAGATTTATTTATTTATTTTATGTATATGAGTACACTGTAGCTGAACAGATGTTTGTGAGCCTTCATCTGGTTATTGGGAATTGACTTTTAGGACCTCCGCTCACTCAGTCCCTGTTTGCTCCAGCCCAAAGATTTATTTATTATTATAAATAAGTATACTGTAGCTGTCTTCAGATGCACCAGAAGAGGAGGTCAGATCTCATTACTGGTGGTTGTGAGCCATCATGTGGTTGCTGGGATTTGAACTCAGGACCTTTGGAAGAGCAGTCATATTTTCTAATATTATTATTTGAAGCTTTAAATTCCCTCACATCATTCTCTGAGGCTGCATCAACTCTGAAGGCTGACAGGGATCTGAGGTGCAGTACCCAGCTCACTCTGAGTATAGGAACTTTCCACAGCGGCCTAATTCTCTTCTCCTTCAAAATCGGGAAGGGCCCTGTCTCCTAGATATCTCCAATCACTCTTCTACATGATGTCGTCTATGGTAACATTCACTGCACACTGCTTTCTGTTGATTTGCACAGAAGAATCATAAATAACGTGCTTAGCTGGAGAATGGGAATACACAAAGTCCACGCTAACTATCAGAGAGAGACCTGTACTGTTGTTTCAGAAAAGAGAGAGGTGCCTTTCTTACCATCTGCAGTCTCTAGCACGTTCCTGCCGTGCCCTCGAGGAATGCCTCGCACGGAGGCCATCTGTGGACGCTCGTAGGGTGAGTGCCCCACAAGCCCAGTGGTGACGTCTGGTGGGGCAGAGTGCAGATCTAGTTTTTGAAAGAAACATACCCAAATAACAGTGATTAATTCAGCAGGCATTAAGCTTCTATTCAAACCTGTTGGTCTAAAGTTTCACTGTCTCAACTCAGTTTCACTCCTCGAACGATACATACCTAGAACAGCCAAGTACATCAGAACTGCACAGGAAACTTGCCTCTCAACCACACTGCCTAACAAGACCATAGTTGGAAAGTTTCCCTCCAGGGAACAAAAATTAATTTGAAATAAAATGCTAATAACTGGTTTTTGTTACATTATGAAAAACAGCCTTCTAACGTCCTCAAAAGTACACTGGGTGCTATGAAGACAGCATCTTTGTAGGCCTAAGAATAAAAGCACAACATGTAGAGGATGGAGAGATGGTGGAGCAGTGAGGAGCAATAGCTGCTCTTGCAGAGGACCCGAGTTCAGCTCCCAGCACCCACAGGGCAGCCCACAACTGCCTGCAACAGAAGTTACAGAAGTGCAGAACTGCAGTGACAGAAGATACAACGCCCTCCTTTGGCCTCCTGAGGCACTGCATGCTCATCAGGGATATATGCAGGCAAAATAAACATAAACATAAAATAAAGATAAATCCTTTTTTAAAAAAAGTACAAAACACAGTTTGGGCATTAAAGATGCCTTTAATACCAGTACCTCAGGAGATGGGGCAGGCAGATCACTCTAAGTTCAAGGCAAGCCTATCTACAGGTCAAGATTCAAGGCAGCCAGAGTTACATGGTAAGACCCCGTGTCTGAAAAAATGTTTTTAATTAAATACAAAAACTACAAGTGTCCCATATGTTAGTTAAAAAATTTCTACCATGAGCCAGATGAACCATAAGTGTTGCACACCTGTAAGTCTGTTTGGGAGACAGAAGGGTCACAAGTTCAAGGCCAGCCTGTATAGTTATAACACAACCCATCTCAAATGAACAAATATTTTCTGTATTAAGAGACCACAGTCAACTTAATACATAATCAATTAATGCTGTATTGAAGGCAGATTACATAAGATACAACTTGAATTATTCCTTTCATTTTTTTTCGACATAATTTTTTTGTTTAATTTTTATGAAACAGGACTTTGATCTGTTCCAAATACTGACTATAAGTTGCTACTGAATTTTCATTACTGTTGGGCCTACTGCTATGAAAGGAATTCAGAGAGTAACTGGAGAATGCAGCGTTGTGGCTCACACTGAGTACATACACCGAGCGCAAACACGGAGCGCACACACCGAGCGCACACTTGGTGCAGCAAGCCCGTGTATGATGAAGACTGGGGACCTGCAGAATTTATATGTGTGCTCTATATCTCACTTAAGTCTCTGCTTATCTCAGGACACTGATGCTTTGATTCCGATCATCTATCACTTCATCAACTTGAATAAAATTCAAAGAAAGATCTGAATATATGGGAAGAAAAGAATATAGAGGAAAAACACACACTTGCTGTTTATATAACAGAATATACATTTTTGAAAAAAAAATCTAAAACTTCAGTGGTGGCTTTCACAGCCCATGAGAAGACCTGGTGGTGAGCAAACTTTAAAGCATGACTCTCAGGAAGACCTTCCGGTTTATAAAGAAACTTCCCAGTGTTTCCAAACCTAGCAAAGAACAACGATTGTAAAAGAATTTATGAAACTTATAATAACTCATATACTACAAGGTATATAACAGCTCTATAAACCTAAACCTTACTTTACAAAACTATCACTACAAACATTGCTTCTGAAGAAAGATGTTTTTATCTTCGTCAAAATGTTTGATGTATTTTATTTCTTCAATACAAAACTGAAACTAATGCTTAAAAAATACCTTTGTCTAGAAAGTTACACTCCAAATTTTTTACTTAATATATTGTTCTTCCTGTATTTTTTCTTCATTCAGCTGAAGAGCTAGATCAGAGCGAGGGGCTAAAATGGCAGTTTAGTAGTGAGGCCAGGAGGGGGGGTCTACACTGAATCCCCCTAGGCCAGTGACCGAGGAGCTTTAGAGTTCAGAAACCAGAGTAGTATAAATCTGGAACATTTACACACTTCACTAGTTAAGCACTCCTAACAGAAACTCTGAAATGTTCCAATGTGCTGCTCTAAATTTCAGACTTGAGATTAAGGAAGCTAAACCTGAATTTAGAAATCAAGCTAAGAGCCAAACGGACAGCTTAGTGGCTAAAATCACGTGCCATGACCTCTGACCTCAGTTCAGTCCCTGGAACACAGAGCAGAAGGAGAGAAATGACTTCCACATACACACTGTGGCACATTCATATACACACACACACACAACACACGCACACACACACACGCACTCACACGATCCTGTGAACACACACACACATACACACACACACACACACATACACACACACACACACACACACATGCACCCACACACGCACACACACGATCCTGTGCACACACACACTGTGGCACATTCACACATGCACGCGCGCACGCGTGCACACACACACGCACGCGTGCACACACACACGCACACATGCACACACGCACGCACGCACACGATCCTGTGAACACACACACTGTAGCACATTCACACACGCACACACGCATGCGCACACTCACACACACACACTCACACGCACACATACACACAAAGTAACAAAGCTGGGTCTGCAGGTAAAGGCAATAACCTCCAAGCGTGATGACCTGAGCTCACTCTGCAGACACTGCATGGTGGGAGGAGAGACCTGAGCTCACTCTGCAGATACTGTATGGTGGGAGGAGAGACCTGAGCTCACTCTGCAGACACTGCATGGTAGGAGGAGAGACCTGAGCTCACTCTAGACACTGCATGGTGGGAGGTGAGACCTGAGCTCACTCTGCTAGGAGGAGAGACCTGAGCTCACTCTAGACACTGCATGGTGGGAGGAGAGACCTGAGCTCACTCTGCTAGGAGGAGAGACCTGAGCTCACTCTGCTAGGAGGAGAGACCTGAGCTCACTCTAGACACTGCATGGTGGGAGGAGAGACCTGAGCTCACTCTAGACACTGCATGGTAGGAGGAGAGACCTGAGCTCACTCTAGACACTGCATGGTGGGAGGAGAGAACCTACAAGCTTCCCTCAGACCTCCACCCATGTACCTTACACACACATGCGTGCAAAATAAATAACTTAAAAATGTATTAAAAATGAAAAGAATAAATAAATAAAATTTAGAAGTCAAGCTAACTGCGTTCTTCAGTTCTCTAAAAGTATACCAAAACTACATTTGCAGTAAGGTATTAGAAACAATCAATGCTAGGCTGAGCATGTCGGAGAAAAGGACTCTCACAGCACACCTGCAGGAGACAGGATGGATCGCCCATCGGCACAGGCAGCAAAGCTACCTTATACACACCTACAGCCACATCCTCTTTAGAGAATGAACACATCTAATGCCAACATACACCGTCGTAAGTTCTCGTTAAGATATGCACAGCGTAACCCCCGGATCCCTGACGGCTGTCTGACAGAATGCTAAGAGCCAGGGCTAGTTTGGCGTGCTAACCGTGATCAAGGAGAGACAGCTTGGCAGTGGCAAGCCTTTCATGCTGTGTGCGCTTGGGTCCTACCCCTTAGAAAGAACCTCCGAGAGTGGAGACAGGAAACTGAGCATTACTCAGAGGGTGAGAGAGCGTGCTCGGTGACCGCGAGAGCCTGAGTTCAGCTCCCAGGACCCACGTAAGGAACAGGGATGTGCGAGACTATAGCTGCAGCACTAACTGACTCTCCAGTGAGGCTGCTGGCAGCCAGCCTAACTCCAGGATTAGTGAGAGAACCTGTTCAAGGGAAAAGGGTAGATTAAACAGGAGAGTCAAGGCTCTTGTCTAGCCTCCCCAAATACCTATAGAGGGGTGTGTGTGTGTGTGTGTGTGTGTGTGTGTGTGTGTATACACCTCTGTGTGTACCAAATAAACAAGTAAATATAGAACAAAACCAAAATAAAAACCTCCAGAGAAACAGGAAAGCAAAGTAATAACTGCTTTCCTGCCCCAGACTGTCAAGATTCCTTGAGGAAACATATACCACAGCCAACAGCCACACAGGAAACAAGCAAGCCACAGACCCTGGAGGCAGCTGCTCTAATGGCTACCTCCTCTTGTGGCCCGGCGCTGCTCTGTGGGCAAGAAGCATGATGTGGCAGAGGAAGCTCGAGTCTCCCCAGGACACATGCTGCAGTGGAAAACAGATGTTCAGTAGATTACAGGAACCCCGTGCAGAGACTCGAGAAATAAAAATCAAAGAGCCATACTGACGGGCCCCACGGAGGATGTTGAGACAAACCACAGGCTACCAGAAAACCCCTGCCACTCACCCCTAATCTAGCCCGCACAGCAGACAGGAAAAGAATTCAGAAGATGGTCCCAGCACCACCTACCGTGGCTTGCAGAGACCCTTACTGCCCCACCAACCAGTCCTGACACACTGCAAGTGCCCACCACCCCAGGGCCTGCAGAATGAAATGAAGAGGCAGCAACAGCTCTGGTACCAGGACCCTTCCCCACTAAGCGGGGAGATCTCAGGCAAGCTGCCCTAGTTCTCTTTTAAGGTCCTGGGACATAAATGTTGGTGGGCTTCACATACAGCTAATTGCACAACCACTTACATACTGGGCTTCAGATGGCTCAAGGCACCTTTCTAAGATGTCTGACATCCAAGAGCTTCACACGGAGAAGCCTCCTGTATCTTAGGAGAGGACCGCCATCTTGTCTCTAGGGAGACTGTCTACAGGAAGAGAGTCAGATGGGAGCTATGGCCTTAGTGCTGGATCAGGGCCGACGCACAAGGACAGCAGACAGCCCTTAGAGCCACATATGCAAAGCCCCAGGAAAAACAGTGACTGGAGAGCCAGGCTCAACCACCTGGAGAACAGAAAAGGACCACAGGACATCAAGAGACCAGCATGCTGCTGAGGCCTGGGACACACCCCACCAGTCTGGAACTGCCAGGCCACAGGATTATAAAAGTGCTTCTGTCCCTAAAAGACACGTTCCAGATAAGAAAGAGTTGGATCTGGATAGAGACAAAAATTTAGCAACAGAGACATTTTGTTCTACCTAATCTGGGTGCCAAGCTATCCGAGTGTGACCCCATTGTGATCAAATGTGATTATTAAACGCTAAAAGCCAGCTGGTATCTCAGGCAGACAAGGCACCATGTGACATCTGGCTCATGACCTCAGTCACTTGACAGTGGTCCTCTGTCCCAGACAATCCTGACCCTTCCCAGTGGGTGGGGCTGGGTGGCTGTTACTGACCTATGTGGGTGTGGGCCGTGAGGCCTGCGAGCGCAGTGGAGGCACTGGGAGCAGCAGCAGGTCTCCCTCCTGGGGGAGAGGAGGTGGAGGATGCGGAGGATGAGGTGGACGAGCCCTGAATGACCCTGTCGAGCCAGGGCTCGATGCCGGAATGGCTCTGGAGCAGAGCAGAGGTGAGTCGCCCAGGTCGCCGTAAAGAGCCCTCATCTTCTGAGGCAGATGACGTGTCTGTGGTTAAAATAACGATGACAAGCTTGATGAAAGGATGGGAAGAGGGAAAGGATCTCCCACTGTCTCCAGGCCTGACGCACAGCTCTACTGTGCACACTAAGTAGGCACCTGGAAAGTCACTTCAGTTTAGAAGGGCACATAAGAAGTCCTGCTTCTGGGAAGTGATCCCATGAGTCCCAAGGTCCCCAGAGAGGTCTTGGCCACTGGACGCCATCACACATGAGGAATGGAAACAGCTTTTGTCCCCTAAAGAAGTCCCAATTGTGATGTGGTCTGTGAGCGTCCAGCACTCACTGCTGTCTGTCCAGAGTCTGGCACCACATCCACAGATCAGCATCCTAGAGGTGCCCAGCCACAGCCCACACTTCACATCCTAGTCTGTGCATGAAAGCCGCAGCCCTGCAGTTGCTATGGGAGACTGCGGCCCTGTCTACATCTGTGTTCACAGGGAACACAGGAGAAGTCACTCTGGGAAGAATCCCTTCCTCAATATAATCGCTCTGGCTCATAAAATTGTTTGTGATCTAAAGTCCCATCAAGTCGGCATGCCTGTATTTTACTATGGGTTGGCAGTTTTTAAAATGTTCTTTACTGTTGGCTGGTGCCTATAGCTTTACTTGAGACAATTTCTAAAGACTTCCCTCCACCATAAGCTTCCATTTAAAGGGAAGAAGCACCCTACCGAAGCTACCAGGTCACCTTGCAAATCTTGGACGTTCTGGTCTTTACTGGTTTATTAATTCCAATTGTGTCAGGTCAAAAATGATTGTCAACTTTTCTTTTTTACTCAGTAGCAGGAGGGGCAGCTATGGCAATGCGTGGATGGGAAGCCAGCAGACCTCAGCACTCACTCTGGTTTAACAGGCCATTCAAAAGAAACCTCACTCATCTACACATTTTCCTTTCCGGTCACTGATAAAATGAGCATTTTAAATGGTCCAGTTGGAGATGGGGCAGACTGGGAATGGGGTGCAGAGGCGGAGGTACAACACGACAAGGGCAAAATTAGAGTAATTTTAAAATTCAGTTTGAGGACTCTGCACATTCCACTAAGTGCCTGGTTTTGGTTTATGTCCTTATTTAAAAAGTAAAAATCCTTCACAGGGCCAAGGGCCTCTCCTCCCATTGATGATTGACTTTGCAATCCTCTACTATACACATGCTGCCTGTAGGGGAATGCCAGGGCCAATAAGTGGGAGAGGGTGGGGTGGCAAGCATGGGGAGGGGGCAGGCAACAGGGGTTTGTTCTTGTTGTTTTTGTTTGTTTGTTTGTTTGTTTTTTGGACGGGAAACTGGGAAAGGAGAAATCATATGACATGTAAATAAAGAAAATATCTAATAAAAAAATCATTAAAAAAAAAGTAAAAATCCATACAAAAATCCCACTATGATACAAATACCTACCCAGATTTTGAAAAAAAAAAAACAAAACAAAAAAACAAGGATACTATAGATTCATAGGTAAGGACTACACACACACACATGAAAACATTTTTAATTTACAAATTTCTCAAACCTGTAGCACAGGCTCTAAAGGATATTCCAATTCAATGAAAATAAATATTATACCGCCAGGCCTATGACACACTCATCAGAGCTCTCTCGGACACCATTGATCAATACCTGGAGGCGTGTAGGTTTCCACGGACGAGTGCACGAGGGCAGACCGTCGTTTTGAAGGCATGGGCATCTTCCTCTCTTTGTATTTGGCCAAAGCTGCTTGCACGGCTTCTGTGTGAACATCTGCACAGGAGCAATGGGTCTTTTTACTAGAGACGTTACAATCTGTTTTTATGGTGGTTTACCCCGAACAGAAAAGAAAAGAAAGAAAGGTCTGCCTGCCCACTTACCCCTATGCCTCAGACTTTCTGTAAATATTACTTTGCTTGAGGATTCGACTTTTGCACTTGATAAATACTTTTAGCACCAGCCTAGCTAATCAGTAGGTCAATCGGAAGGTTCACAGAGCAAGCAAGCAAGCAAGCCAGCCAGCAAAACAAAACAAGTAGACATATTTTGAAAACAACATCCTGAAAATCAGTGTGAGCATCTCAAATCACTTCAGTAGGTTCCCACTGAGGATGCTTCAACGTTGGTGGAACATGTGCCTCAGCCAATTCATGTATTATTTTTAAAAAAGTAAGTGCATTGCAATTAAGGAAGATACATTCATGCCAGGCCTCCACATACATACAAAGGTGTGCGCACCTGAATGCACACGTGCACAGCACAGTAGGTAAGAGTCCTTGTGCATCTTGTACAAAGCCCTGGCCTCCACCCCAGTACCACATAAAGCAGGCATTTTAGTACGCGCCCAGGCTGTCACTCCCCAAGGTGGAAATGAGATGGTCAGAAGTTAAAGGCTGTATTCCACTGCATAGTAAGTTCTAGGCCGGCTTGAGCTACATGAGATTGAGAACTTGTCTTAAAATAAAAAGGGGGGTGGGAGGGTGGAGACAAGACGGATCAGCAAGTAAAGGTACTTATGACCACCACGCCTGTTTGATCCCTCGAACCTACAAAGTAGGAGAAAGACCAACTCCTGCAAGCCATCTCTGGCCTCCACATGTGAACCGTGGCAGACATGCACAAACACACACATGCACACACGCATGCACACGTACATACACACGACACATATACACACACACATGCACACACGCATGCACACGCACATACACACAACACATATACACACACACACACATGCACACACGCACACAGCAAAACCGGTTTTAGAGGTAAACCAAAATCAAAGTAAATTTAAATATTACCTAAATATTTATAAAAAGCATTACCAAATAGTGGAAATTTTTAATTAGCAGAAACTTTAAATTATACTAGTCATATAGCTACTTCCATGTACACAGATATCCCTGAGTCTTCCCAGAGCTTCTGGGGGAGAAGTAGATACAAACAATAAGCATGCTGTCCTGATAGGCAGGAGGGGAAGGGTTCTCCAGAGACTACAGAGAGACGGCTTAGTCAGTAAAGGGCTTGCATCGCGAGCATAAGGATCTAGAACACATATTTTAAAAATATAATGCTTATAATCACAATGCTAGAGAGGTAACAATAAGATCGCTGGACTCACTGGCCAGCCAGGCTAGCCTACTTGGCAAGTTAAAAGCTTAAAAAGAAAAAGAGGAAAAGAGAACGATTGCACCTGCATATGCTTAAATGCACACACATGCAAACGCATGCAAACATGCACACACACACATGCACACACACACATGCACACACACACACACACACAAACTTTGCATGCAAGCAATATGTGAGAAAACTGAGACATCAAAATAAACTATCTCAGCTGCGCCTAGTGGTGCACACCTTTAATCCCAGCACTGGGGAGGCAGAGGCAGGCGGACCTTTGTGAGTTCGAGGCCAGCCTGGTCTACAACTCAAGTTCCAGGCCATCCAGGGCTACACAGAGAAGCCCTGTCTTGAAAAACAAACCAACAAACAAAAAAACCTATCTGAAGATTCTGCTTTGATGATATCAAGTAAGAAATAACTACTTGTTATTCCAACCAGAAGCCTCAGTAGTCAGAACACTTGTCCTGCCTGCTGCTACCCACCTCCTGCTCCCGCACTTCCAGAGCTATGAACCTACCTGACCGGAAGCGCTCATCCCTCGAGTTGGTAGCCCGAGACTTCTGTGGTTTAGCTGCCGTCAGCAAGGGCCCAGGAATTCTATTCTCTGTCTGCAGACATGGGTCTACTCCTGAAACACAGTTTTACACCTTGTGTAAACAATCTGCTGTTCCCATTATAAGAAGCCCCACCTAAAACAGTGTGCATTCCTCTTATATGGCCACACGGTGCATGCTACTCTACTCCTAGTAAGGCTCTCAAAGCACAAAGAGCCTCTGGCTTGGGATTACGTGCTATGAACGTGGGTCAGACTCCACCTCCAGACTACCTTCTCCCCATATCACAAGATCTAGTCTAGCCTCTGGTTCATAAGTGTAACAATAACTACACCTCAGGATAGCCTTGGCAACATGACACATCAGTTTAACTCTCATGTGTCAGCCACAGCTCTCTAAGAGCTGGTTCCTGCATGCATTTAGGGTGTTTCATAAATCTAAAGTGGCCTGTGTTGCTTGATACTATTACCGTCCAGTGTCATCAAACTCTAAGTGAGAAACAGCCCACCGGCCATTCCTTGGTGGCCCTTAAATACACGTGAAAGGTGGAGAGGTAGAGAAGAAAACACCAAGAATAACACTGGACAGCTTCAGAGGCCAGCAACCTGGTCTAGTCTTCAAATCGGGGACCGACAGAGCATGTCACCTACTGCCCACTCATCCGCAGCTGGCCAGTGGCTGGCTCACAGTGATAGTGCCCACCCCCAGCATACGCAACAGTGAGAAATAGCGGGTACAGTTACCACAGTCACTAAGCAAAGCCCCTGGTCTCATTCCAATCCTAACCTGCTAACACCTTCAGCTGAGACTCAGAAGGAGCGAGCTTGATGTCCTTAGCTTTGTTTGAAAATGCCTTGTAAGACCAGCCAACGGATATTCCAATCTCACTGGCTCCTCCTGTCCTAACCATACCCCCAGAGCAAGCAGAATCCGTCCCGACATCCTGAGTCAGTGTCCCTCTAAGATGTCACATGAAACAACACATCGCACTCTACTTGACTCAGCTTTGCCTGTGAGTCCAGTGTCCTAATCCCAACACCAAAGTAGCCTTGTGGGAAAAGAGGAAACAGAGGCAGATGAGCCCCCCAGCCCAGAAACCAATGAGGGGACCCTCACAAGCCACCAACTCAGACCCAATCACTCGACTCTTGCTGTATCCACGAGCGCTACTCTCTGAGCTGCCCGAAGCCGCAGCGCAATAGGGCTGTGATGTTGTCTAGCAGGGCTGTTATAGAGCACTAGAGAACAAGAAATCTGTGCTTAACTCTTCCGAATCTGAGCACATGCACACACGCACAAACACACACATGTGCATGTACATACACAGATCTATGACAATACTGAACAGTGGCCCTACTGGGCGAAGGAACTACTTCGAAGTTTCACTGAAGAACACTCAGTGTCAGGCATTAAGGATCATGAAGTGGTCCATTGCACAGTGATGTATAGACACATTCCAAAACATGGCTGCCTTTATCCTTCAGACAGATGTACTGTTCAACAAAGACAACAAAACCGATCTGAAATTACTGCACAGAGGGGATGATATTTTGTTGGTCTGTTTGGAGACAGTGTCTCATTGTGTGTCCCTAGCTAGTCTGGAACTTGCTCTGTAGACCACACTGGTCTTGAACTCACAAAACTCACAAAGATCCACCTGCCTCTGCCCCCTAAGGAGTGGGACTAAAGGCATTATGTACCATACCAGGTTTAAGTTTGTTTTAAATTAGGTATATGAGGCATGGCGTGCGTGCGTGCGTGCGTGCGTGTGTGCGTGTGTGTGTGTGTGTGTGTGTGTGTGTATGTGTGTGTGTGTGTGTACACGTGAGTTTGGGAACCCACGGAGGCCAGAAGCTGGTGTCATATCTCCCTGGAGCTGGAGTTAGAGGCAGTGGTGAACTCCCTGACGTGAGTTCTGGAAACTGAACTCAGATCCTCTGTGACAGCAGGACATGCTCTTATTTGCTGAGTCATCCCTCCAGCCCCAAGAAAATACACTTCTAACTGCAGCAGGAATCAAGGGGTGACTTTCCAGGGAGGCCGCAGTGGTTCACACCATACAAGCAATGGATGTTAAGCAGTGGACCCTCACACGTGTCTCAGCGTGAGTTTAGAGAAAGCGTGAAGATTCTTCTAACGTAAGGGGACAGTTCGCTTTAATTTGCACTTCCGTATCTACTAGTAAAGTTGAACATGATTTAGTGTTTATTTTCTTATTTTATGTTATTTTTGGTTTTTTGAGACAGAGTTTTTCTGTGTATCCTTGGCTGTCCTGGAACTCATTCTGTAGACCAGGCTGGCCTCGAACTCAGAAATCCGCCTGCCTCTGCCTCCCAAGTGCTGGGATTAAAGGCGGGCACCACCACCTCCCAGCCTGATTTAGTGTTTATTACCCACTTATGCTTCCTGTTCTTTGAATTTCTTCCACCTAAGCAATTTATGTTTTTTCATATTTTGGGATATTGGATATTTCTTCTAAATATAGTTTATGATCCCAATATAGGTTCTGAATTTTTCTTGCTAAATGTATTAGTAGTTGACAATGTATTTTCATTTTAAATGAATGTTTTCTATTTCAAAATAGAAGTACCGAAAGATAAAAGCCACTTATGATCATATATTCTCAAAAGTTACAGTGCAATAAAACCAAAACTCCTTGCTAACTCCAGCTACATAAGCAGCCTCCCAAGGACACAGTAATGTCCCTGCGTACAAAGATCTTCTCAAATCCGGTGTTTGCCATTTTGTTTCCCACCTCATGCTGCCAACTGTAACCAAGAGGACTGTGGTGCGAGGAGAAAGCCGGCACCTTTATCCCTCTGCTACGACACGTGGTTGTCCTGGCAAGTGGTTGATAGTGACGTTTGGAGAAAAGCAGCCTTTATAGTTCCCTCCAGTCCCAATTTGACTGTGGCTTTTATTGTTTGTTTGGCTGACCTGGAGCTTGCTATATGGACCACACTGGCCTTGAACTCAGAGATCCTCCTGGATGCTGGGGTTAAAGGTGTGCACCACTACATCCCCAATTTTACTGTTTTTGTTTCAAATGAACAAATACCAATATACAACCGGCATCTTCAACATTAGTGTTCTGTTACTTATAAATATATTGATACAGGCAGTATAAAGCACATGCAATTTAAGAAGTGTTACGTGAGGGGAAATGAAATGTAGTCACTGCACTGTTTAAGAAACAAGGCGTCGGGGCTGGAGAGATGGCTCGGTGGTTATCAGTACTTGTTGTTCTTACAGAGGACCGGAGTTTAGTTTCCAGAACCCATATGACATCTCACAACCTAACTCCAGTTCTAGGAGATGTGACACCCACTCCTGGCCTCATAGGGATGCACATGGTACACAGAAACACACATATAAACAAAACACACATCAGAAATAAATATGTTAAGGAAGAAGCAGCAGCAGCAATAATTATTATTGTGCATTATTTATAAAATATCGTTATTATTATTGCTGTTATTGTTATTATTATTATCATTTAAAAAGCCTGGGCTAACAAGATGGGTCAGCAAGTAAAGGTGCTTACTATACCACCCTAACAAGTTGAGTTTGACCCTCAGCACCCATTTAAAAAGCCAGCTGTGGTGGCACCCATCTGTAATTCCTGCATTCCTCTGCAGAGATAGGAAGCAAAACCAGGAAACTCATCCAGAAGCTCTCAGGCTAGTGCGCAGCAGAGCAGAAACCAGAGAGGCTGCCTCAGCAAAGTGGAAGGACGGGGGCGACACCAAGAGTTTTCCTCTTTCGCATGTGTGCACACACAGGCACACGCATGCACACACACACACACACACACACACACACACACTCATTAAAGTTTAAAGAAACAAGGTTTTCGGGTGGCTGACGAGGACGCGTGCCCTACCCTGGCCAGTTCTACTTCGTGTGCCCTACCCTGGCCAGTTCTACTTCTACCTGGGAATGGTGTGCTCCATTCTAGAAACGCCTTTCCTTTTTCTTTATTATTTCTTAGGGGTCTATGCTGTACTTTTCATCATTTGATTACTTATTTTATTATTATCATTACTACTATTTCAGCCAGGGTCTCACTGTATAGCCCTGGCTATAACTCACTATGTAGACGAGACTGTCCTGGAACTCACAGAGATCCCCCTGCCTCTGCCTCCCCAGTGTCTGTTTTCAGAGCTCATGCTGGCCACACCTCTTTGTGGTGCCTTCAAAACCATCATCTCAGTGAGGTCACCACTGATGGTGTCCAGATGCTCAGGCGTTCTATGTCTGGGTTCTTCTGAGCAAGGCTGGATGGAGGTCTTGGTAGTTTGGGGTTATGTTGGACATTCTTGTGGCATCAGGTGACACAGATGCATCCACACTGACTCTAACAGGGATCTCAGGTTTGAATCTGCACTTCTTTGACTATCTGAGAAGTTAGGTGATATCATTATCATCATCACCACCACCACCATCATCATCATCACTGCTGGCTACTTTCTCCCATGAACATAGGAGAAATACCTATTTAAGTCTTTGTCCATTCTTCTCATCACATTAAGAAATCTGGACTCTTGGGGCTGGCGTGATGGCTCAGTGGGTAAAAGCACTGACTGCTCTTCCAAAGGTCCTGAGTTCGTATCCCACATGGTGGCTCACAACCACCCTTAATGAGATCTGACGCCCTCTTCTGGTGCATCTGAAGACAGCTACGCCGGAGCGAGCAGGGCTGTCCTGAGTTCAATTCCCAGCAGCTACATGATGGCTCACAGCCATCAGTACAGCTACAGTGTACTGATACACATAAAATAAATAAATAAATCTAAAAAAAGAAAAGAAATCTGGACTCTTGGTGGCACAGGCTAGCCTCCTAGTGCTTAGTTGTTCCCATGCTAGCCCCCTGGCCATTCAGATGTCCGTCTGCAGCTGCAGAAAGCCACCAGGCAGGTGGGTTGCCTGTACACTCTGGGGCCATTTCTTATATCACTTGTGTTGTCACCATCCGCCCACAGCCTGAGGCACCTTCTGATTTTACAAAGAGAAGCTATTAAGTTTAATGTATCCCAACTTGTACGTCTTTTCTTGTATGGCGGCTGTTGTACCCTTCCTGTCTTGAGATGGCAACACTCCCCTCTAAGATCTTCCCAAGGCTCTACAGTTTCTGCATCTCACCCTTGGGCCTAACTTAGCCGAAGCTAACTTTAGTGTCTCATTTTATATACTTTACATAGGTACTGGGAGCTATGCCAACACCCTAGCCAAATACTACTTTTCCTAAACTAAGGCCGTGTGTGTGTGTGTGTGTGTGTGTGTGTGTGTGTGTGTGTTTGTGTTTGCATGCGTGCGCATCTGGGCCAGCCTTTCTGTTCCACTAGCCACCTGTCCTTGCAAAGTAACCTATTCTTAGGGACAATGGCCTTAGAAAAACTCTCTCATTTTAGATTTCTTCATTTTAATTGATTAATTAAATCTTAAATCATTTATATAATAATTCTTAATAACTAGCCAGACAACTCCTCCCACCCCGCTTTGAATCTCTTGACCTTTTGTACTTACGACATACATTTTAGAATTAGGTCATAAAGTTCTATTAAAAATATCCAAAATAATGAATGTGCCAAATCTACAAATTAATGTGCAAAGAATCCAAAAATTTATAATGTGTCCTTGCCTACTAGGAAAATATATCAGGCCACTCTGTGACCATAGAAATAGAATAAATCCTATTTGGGAGTGAGACCTGTATCAAGCCAAAGCTGTACATTATAATCTACGCCTTTGGATTTCGTTATTTAAAAACAGACATACTACTGAGCCCTTAAGAAAATCTGAAACATTAGCCAATTTTTAAAATCCCAAATCAGTTCTTCCTTATTATCTTATTATTATCAGTTCTCTGTTTGCACTGTTGGGGACTGGACGGACCCAAGACCTATCCCATGCTAGCAAGGATTCTACCACTAAGCCACGCCCACATCCCATGCTAGCAAAGGTTCTACCACTAAGCCACGCCCACATCCCCATGCTAGCAAGGATTCTACCACTAAGCCACGCCCACATCCCATGCTAGCAAGGATTCTACCACTAAGCCACGCCCACATCCCATGCTAGCAAAGGTTCTACCACTAAGCCACGCCCACATCCCATGCTAGCAAGGATTCTACCAGTAAGCCGAGCCCACACCCCAGTATCAAGTTCTACGACCACAGTGGAAGGCCACGCTGTCCATACCTTGAATGAGGGGGATGTACCGAGCCAGCAACTTTGCCCTCTTCTTCTCATATCCTTTCTGAGTGATGTCACCTACAACAACAGTGGGAAAAGAGAATTTCATGACTTGTAACATTCTGAAAACATCTGTGCATATGTGGGAGGGTTCATAGGTGTCTGTGTGTGTATGTGTGTGAGAGTATGCATGCACAAATGTACACATGGAGGCCAGAGACCAATCTTAGGGGCTTGTAACTATTCACCTTGTCTTATGAGCCGTCTGTCTCTTAGCCTGAAACTAACCGGGGCTAGGTGGGTTGACCGGTCAGTGAGCCCCTGGGATCGATCCCAGGGACTATTCTCTTCCCTGAAGCTCACAGACTAGCGAGTCTGGAGTATGCAGCAGCAAGAAGAGACCCTGTCTCAAAGAACACACGTGAGGACTGACACCTGGGGCTGACCTCAGACCTCCACACATGCCACCTTGCCCCACTCCCTGGCATACACAAGTTTTTAAAATGTATAATCTAAAAACTACACATGGATGCCTTTTGAGAGAGTAACTAGGTAAGTTAGCTGGGATGAACTCAAGTCATGGAAGACAGCAGGGAGGAGCACACTACTGAAGGTTAGCACATTGGGCAGAGCTCCTGAAGATTAGCACATTGGGCAGAGCTCCTGAAGATTAGCACATTGGGCAGAGCTCCTGAAGATTAGCACATTGGGCAGGGCTCCTGAAGATTAGCACATTGGGCAGAGCTCCTGAAGATTAGCACATTGGGCAGATCTCACGTACAAGTCGCTGAGTGAAAGGAGCCTGGCTCAAAGGCTGTATACTATTTATACATTATTTTATATAATGACACTCTAGAAGAGTTAAAACCACAGAATCAAAATAGGCAATGGTTGCCAGCAGCTAGGGAGGGGACTGTCAGGGGACACGGAGTCTGGGATGGTGTAAGACTTGCATGACTCAAATCTAGCAGGAATTACTCAACTGTATTCACCTGTCAGGAGCTTACAGAACTCCACACTGGGAAACAGAATCTTATTGTATGTATCTTACTGTATGTATACTTTAATTTTTTTTTTTTAAAAAAAAGGTGATCAGTGTCTCCTAGAAACTTGTCAAAATATAGACTCCAAGGCTGAGTTCGGTCTGCTCTTCCAGAGGACCTGAGTTTGGTCCCCAGAAACCATGTGACAAGCTCAGAACTGATTGCAAGTCCTGCTCTAGGGGGTCCAATACCGTCTTCTGACTACACATGTAGTCCACACTCATACAGACAGATACACATGAGTTTGTATTGAATCTTACAAAAGACTCTGAGGTCACCCCTCAGATCAGCAGAATCCACATCTATATTTGTAAGACCCTTAAATGATACATGTGCAGGTTGAAGTATCAGAAACAACAGTAAAAGGGACCCAGAGGCCCAGCCCCCACAACCATAGTGCCCTAGGCGAGGACTCTGGGACAGGCCTGCTGTCCCCATATGGAAATGCAAGCTAAACCCACTGTCAGTGAAGTGGGAAGCGCCCTTCCCACTTTCTACTTGGTCCTAGTCTCCATGTACCACATGGCTCCTGCTCAAAACTGGGAGTGCTGTTAGTGGATCTTCAACGTTCTCATGAAGATCTTACACCACGCATGTGTGCTGCCACATGTTTTATTTCTCGCCTTTAGTACAAATGTGTATTAATACAGTTCTCACTGCCACCTTTTTTTTTCTTTTTTGCATTTTTGGTGTTTTCTAAGTCCTCCACCTTTGTCCTGTACTTTCTTCCAAACGAAAGAGTAGAAGGCTGCAGAGTATCAGAGAATACTGCTGTGGAGCATGCAGAGTATCAGAGAATACTGCTGTGGAGCGCGCAGAGTATCAGAGAGATTACTGCTGTGGAGCGTGCAGAGTATCAGAGAATACTGCTGTGGAGCGTGCAGAGTATCAGAGAATACTGCTGTGGAGCGCGCAGAGTATCAGAGATTACTGCTGTGGAGCGTGCAGAGTATCAGAGAGATTACTGCTGTGGAGCGTGCAGAGTATCAGAGAATACTGCTGTGGAGCGCGCAGAGTATCAGAGAGATTACTGCTGTGGAGCGCGCAGAGTATCAGAGAATACTGCTGTGGAGTGTGCAGAGTATCAGAGAATACTGCTGTGGAGCGCGCAGAGTATCAGAGAGATTACTGCTGTGGAGCGCGCCGCTAAGTAGCTCCTTGAGAAGAAGCCATCTTGACTGGGGGTTGTAGGTATGAAAACAGATTCTTTGGGGTGTCTGATATTTAGATCAAGCCGCACAAACGTCTTGGGTGTACATTACTCCGTAGCCAGAGAAAGATCAGTGGGACAGACAAATAATTGCCAGAGTATGAGCCAGGCTGCTGCAGAGCCCTTCCGGCTAGCCTGCCTGCTGTCTAAGCCTGCTGGGTAACAGACCGTGGAGGCAGCCAGTCCTATCCTTCCCCATCTCACTGTCCTCACGGGGTTCTGCCCCAACCCCCACAAGCAGCTGTTCTGTAGCATTTAGTGTGTCCATAACAGAGTGTCTCCTGCTATGTGTATATGTGTGTGTACGTGTACGTGTATATATGTGAGTATATATATATGTATATGTGTGTGTATATATATGTGTGTATTTATATGTATGTGTGTATATAAGTGTGTGTATGTGTATATGTGTGTTTGAATGTATGTGTATGTATACATGTGTATATATGTATGTATATGTGTATATGTCTGTATGTGTATGTGTATCTTTGTGTGTATGTGTACTTGTATCTTTGTGTGTATGTATGTATATGAGTGTGTATGTGTGGACATTTGTATATGTGTGTATGTATGTGTCTGTGTTGTATGTGTGTGTTTGTGTATGTATGTGTATGTTTGTATGTGTGAGTGTATGTGTGTATATATGTATATGTCTGTATGTGTGCATGTGTATCTTTGCATGTATGTATGGATATGGGTGTATGTATATTTGTGTGTATGTGTGTATATGCGTGTATGTATGTTTGTGTGTGTATATGTATGTCTGTGTTTTATGTGTATGTGTGTGTGTATGTGTGTGCGTGTGTGTGTGTGCTGCTTTGTGCCTATATGTTTTCACTTGGCCTGAATTTGCATTATCCTACATATAAATCTATTTCTCCTTTTGTTGTTGGTTTTTCCCCACTAAATGCTCCATTTTTAACACCAACCCATCCGACAATGAGCACATCTGATTCGCTGTTCTACCATAGGATACTTGGAGAGGCGCCATCCTCAACTCACTGGCACTAAGCACACCAGGAAGACCCTCTGGAAGGGCACTATCATCTCCCTGGACACTCGGACCTCAGCCCTCTTCACCATCACCACTGCAGCACGCACAGGGTCATGAGGTCACTCTCACCACTGCAGCACGCACAGGGTCACGAGGTCACTCTCACCACTGCAGCACGCACAGGGTCACAAGGTCACTCTCACCACTGCAGCATGCGCACAGTCACAAGGTCACTCTCACCACTGCAGCACGCACAGGGTCACAAGGTCACTCTCACCACTGCAGCACGCACAGGGTCACCAGGTCACTCTCACCACTGCAACACGCACAGGGTCACCAGGTCACTCTCACCACTGCAACACGCACAGGGTCACCAGGTCACTCTCATCACTGCAGCACGCACGGGGTCACAAGGTCACTCTCACCACTGCAGCACGCACAGGATCATGAGGTCACTCTCACCACTGCAGCACGCACAGGGTCACCAGGTCACTCTCACCACTGCAGCATGCGCACAGTCACAAGGTCACTCTCATCACTGCAGCACGCACGGGGTCACAAGGTCACTCTCACCACTGCAGCATGCACAGGGTCACAAGGTCACTCTCATCACTGCAGCACGCACGAGGTCACTCTCACCACTGCAGCACGCACAGGGTCACCAGGTCACTCTCACCACTGTAGCATGCACAGGGTCACCAGGTCACTCTCACCATTACAGCACGCACAGGGTCACGAGGTCACTCTCACCATTACAGCACGCACAGGATCACGAGGTCACTCTCATCACTGCAGCACGCACAGGGTCACGAGGTCACTCTCACCACTGCAACACGCACGAGGTCACTCTCACCACTGCAGCACGCACAGGGTCACCAGGTCACTCTCACCATTACAGCACGCACAGGGTCACGAGGTCACTCTCACCATTACAGCACGCACAGGGTCACCAGGTCACTCTCACCACTGCAACACGCACAGGGTCACGAGGTCACTCTCACCATTACAGCATGCACAGGGTCACCAGGTCACTCTCACCATTACAGCACGCACAGGGTCACAAGGTCACTCTCACCATTACAGCACGCACAGGGTCACCAGGTCACTCTCATCACTGCAACACGCACGAGGTCACTCTCACCACTGCAGCACACACAGGGTCACAAGGTCACTCTCATTAGGGTCAAGATGATACTGCATGATTTCCCTTATTAACACTGCAGCTTGTGCACAAGGCTAAAGCATAAGTGTTTTTTAAACATTGTATATTATTACTATATTTACTCTAGAATATATTCAAATGTGACTAATTTAAATCAAAATTTCCAAAAATTGAGGCAGGGTTTTACTACATAGTGCTGGAACTCACTAAGAAGACCAGGTTGGCCTTGAGCCATGCGCCTTGCCCCTGCCTCTGCATGCATACATCACCATGCCCAGCCATGGTCCTGTCTTAAGTAAATTTTACGATGGTGAAGGTACCAAAGGGCACTAAGATATTAAACAATTCAGTTACCTGCTTGATGCTCACCATAAGATAAAAGCAATCTCATTTTTTATCAACTGAGACACAGCCAGCCATAGATGGATGTTCTCATATACAGTGGGTATACATCCCATGAACTCATTCTAAGCTACATGAATCCTGACTCAAAACTGCATTTAATACAGAGACTTCCAGCACCATACCTTAGCCTGGGCTTTAAGCACAGTAGCTTTCAACAGGATACTATAAATAAACATCACAAATGGCCGACCACTGGCATGGGAAAAGATCGAACTGCAAAATTTGAGCTCTGGCTGTTGCTGACTACATATCACTTTTAAACCAACCTAAAGCTCAAAGATGTTGAGTGAAACCATTATGTCAGCAGTCATGTGTACTCTGTGTTCAAATGTAACCAGCTGCCATTATTTTTATATGCCCAACACTGACGTTTTGACTCTAAGTTTTTAGACATCATTTGTTGAGTGAGTGCCTTCATGGTCCCACATACACACTGCATAGAGCACAGCCACGTGGGGCAGGTAGGATCCCATAATGGAATCCTAGCACAGAGCTGGTACGACAGGGAAGAGGGGACTCAAATGCAAGCTTTCTAAACCCAAGATCAATTCTTTCATGGAGAACAATAAAACTCAAACAAAGAGACACACAACAGAGCCTTGTTCCCAACCGCTACACAGAATTGTGAGGCCCTGCCGGGAGGCTGAGGAAGCTGTTTATGCCTCAACATCCAGGCATCTGTGGGCTCTGGAAAGAATCCTGGCTACCCCTGGGCAGACCTCTCTGGTGGTTGCAGGGCAGGTGGCTGCTCTTCCAGACTTCTAGGAAGGTACAACATGAAGCTGCAGCCAATCACCACCGCTACAAAAGCAGGCTTAGGAGTCCAGAGCCCATGAAGGCACTCACTCACCAAATGACATCTAAAACTTACTGTCAAAAGCATTGAATTAGTCTACAAAGGTGGCCAATAAATGCTGTGGGTGATAGCCAATAGCTGTCTACTGCCTAACTATTCATCAGAAAAAGATCCTGTCACGCATCTTTAGTACAGACTGCTGGCTATGCAAAACATCCTGATACTTGACATGATCCATGAACTCCTACCAAAGAAATAGACCAAGCCAAACAACAATAGAGAATGATCTTCCTCTGATAAAAGTAAAGGTACATACATACATACATACATACACACACACACACACACATACATACATACATACATACATACACACACACCCATACTACCTACATTTACATATACATTCACACACACATACATACACATACACATACACACATACATACACGCATACATACACACACAGGATACATACATACATATATACATACACATATATACACACATATACACATACACTCACATCAGTGTAAACTATCTGCATGTGCAGAATATATTGCAGGGAGGAACAACAAACCACAATCCTGCTTATTTGGCTTCAGGTAAGGTGACAGACAGATTTCTATTTTCATTCCATACACTTCTGAACATATTCTTTAGCATAAGAACCACATGCCCTTTAGTATGTGGGAATGTGTGGAAGATGATCTGGCAAGGCTTTGGTTACAGATGTTAGTGAAGAAAGCTATAAATTCTAGGTGTTACTTCTGAAACTTCTTATGAACCTGAAATTATTTCAAAATAAAAAGTTAAAAAATATTTGCAGTAAACTATATAGAATTAGCGTTCTTTTTAAAATTTACTTTGATTTTATGTCCATGAATGTTTGCCTGCATGTATACATGTGTGTCATGTGTGTGTTTGATGCCTGCAGAAGAGGGCACTGTATCCCCTGAAACTAGAGTTAGGAACATTTGTGAGCCACCATGTGGGTGCAGAGAATCAAACCCAGATCCTCTGCAAGAGGAGCAAGTGCCCCTAACCACAGAGCCATCTCTTCAGCCCCATGTTCCTTATTTTATTTATATGTATTATTCATGTATGTGTGTGTGTATGTACCTTGCTGAGACCTGCAGCAATACCTTATCATCTGGAAGACTTATTTTCCAGAAGACACTTAAATTATAACTGCAATCTCTTTACTAGCTATGGGACTGGTCACGTTACCTGACTAGTTCATTTCACTGAGTCCGAGTGGTTATTGGTTATCAGAAATTGATTCTTTTTACTTGAGCTGTTGAACATACACAGCATACTCGGTCTCTCATCCTCTTACCATTTGCTGGGCCCACAGCAACACTGCCTCTTCCATTCCTGATATTGGTGATTGGTATCTCTGATATAACTATAGAAGATTACACAGCAATAAAAAGAATGGGTTGCAGACAGCTAAAAATATATATATGTATAAATACATGTGTTCCACATATATATGGATATACATACATATGTGTGTATATACATATATATATGTGTGTGTATGTGTGTGTGTATATCTCATACACACATATGAGATACTACACCAAATGAAAGAACCTATTTTCAAAAAGTGTATCTTTGTGACACCTAAAAAAAAAACTGATAAAAAAGAGAAAACACCCACAGTTGCAGGTTTGGGGTTGTGGGACAGGATATAAAAGGGTGTCCTGAAGGCTGTTTCTAAATGCAAGGTTCTAAATATAAAGATGTAAAACACAAAAACAGAAGCCACCTTACTGCAGTTTAAGTTTTTTATGATCAACATGAAAAAGTGAATATTAAATATGCTTCTTAAATGTTTGCAGGCCTATCTCACCCGCTTTTAATTCAAAGCAGACCCCATACGTGTTAAGTCTAATAATTATCTTCTTTTATCTCCAAGTTTTGAAAGACATGGGAAGATGTATTCACTAAACTGAATATTCATGCAAGGGAGTTCCACTTATGGGAACAGCAGAAGTGTGGGGCTATAAAAGACCTCCCCATCCGCCCCACTAAAACAGCTGGGAAACCTGGACATTATAAAAGTAGGAAAGAGTGAAGAACCAGAGGTTAACTGTCTGCTGTAAGAGCCTGCCAAAGAAGAAGTCAAAAGCAGGTCGCGGGGCTAAGCAGAGTGTAGCAGACACACAGAGCACTCTGAGCTCACCAAAGGAAAAGAGGAGCCCTGGGAGGTACACAGGCCAGCCGCTGAGTGACTCTACTTCACATATGAATAGAAAACAGAGGACCCGAGCCCGGAAAATGGTTCAGTGGGTAAGAGCATGTGCCACCGAACCTGGTGACTTGAGTTCGGTCCCTGAAAGCCACAGAGTGGAAGAAGCAAACAGACGTCTACAAAGTTGTCCCCTGACCTCCATATGCGTGCATTCCGTGGCACAGATGCGTATACACACAAGCACGAGTGCTTGCACACACACACAGAGACAGAGAGACGGACACAGAGGGATAGAGGCAGAGTGACAGAGAGAGAGAGACAGACAGACAGACAGACAGACAGAATTTTTTTTTTTTTTGGAAAAAAAAATAAGGGCACTTTCAGGGGTCTAGTGCCAGCTTTAACTCACATTACCATGAGCAGACAATGAGATCTTGGCTGGCATGTGCCCCACCCACATGCCAAGGCAAAAGTAAACCTGCTATGGAGAGAACATGACATTAACTAGAAGCGAAATTCACATCACAGATACAAGGTCTAGCATTTGATTAGAAATGATAATACATATAGGATAGTATGAAACTACAGCTAAAAACTATGAAATTTAAATATAATCATGATCAATGATCAATATGTTTTATGAATCAAGTAAAGAGTAAGAGGATAAATTTATATAGTAAAAAAACCTAGAATCGAAGGATACCATGATAAATCCAAGAATAGGTTTAATAACTGATGTATATAAACCCATAAATCAAAAACATTGTGAAGATAAGCTAAAGATATCCAAGGAAACATACATATAATGGATCAAAACTGCAAAGATGAACAATACCTTTAACAGTAGTTATTTGAGAAGTTGTAGTAAGGCACCCACAAGTTCAACACCTAACTCAGCTACATAGTGAGTTCGAGGCTCACCACTCTGAGTGGACTATGGAAGAAAATATTGGAGGAAGCTCAGCAGATTATCTTCTATTTGTTTTGGAATGCACTCAGGAAGCTAAACGTTGTAGCATGTACCTGAAGGACCCAGCTCCACTGCGGGATGAATGGGAAGTAGAATGACAGCAGCAATACATAGCTACTGCTCACTGAGGATACACTACAGGGGAGGGGGGCCAGGCAAGAGCACAAGGTGACTCTACCCCCTCATGCAGTTCCCCTGAGGACACTTCATCTGGCAAAGGCTGCTCACTGCATCAGATCAGCACCCTGCCCTTGAATCTCCTTTCAACCTTCTGAGACCTACGTGCATGTCCACCTCTTTTGATAGGACTGAAGTTTGACCTTCAGGATAAAGGGAACCAACCGACAACAGAAGCCCTCAGAGTGCACAGCCCGATTCACACTCCACTACCAGAGCTGAGGGCCTGGACTGCATAGACAGCGGGCTTTTCCCTCAAGAGAGAAGCCCCTGAAACAACACACGCCTTTCCCTCTGCCAGCAAGGGCCTGCAGTGAGACCCAAAGGCCGTCTATGGGCTGGCCAACACCATTGGAAGAGTATGTCAGCTCTCTTCCAAGTCCAAGTGCTGCCATGTGGGAAAGATAAACACGGGTGCTTGCTCCTGAAGACAAGGGAAAAAGAGAGGGTGGTCCCCATCACATAGGAAGACTTACCAAGCTGATGGTAGCTAGCCAGGTCCTCTGTTCTTCTAGTCACTCCAGTAGCAAGCTTTGTAACTAGCATGCGGGAGCCAGTCTAGGTCCAAACACCTTCAAAACTACCAACCAGAAGCGATGTTCCATGAGGATGGCGATGTCCTAACCTTATTGGCATGTCACACATAAAGGGCATTCAACTAACATACTGGGTATGGTAACAGATGTGCGCTCAAAACTGCAAAGCCATCCAGTTGTCTTGTTCACCCGTATTAATTGAACACCCACTCTCAGCCTCTGGCCTCGGCCAGTCTCATCACGGGAACAGGGTTTCTACATAAACCCGTGCTAGAGAATTGAACTCTCTTCCTCTTAAAGTAAATGGCAGTCCTGACGGGGTTGGAGGGGCTGTGGGAGAGCTTTCAGCCCTTTCTGTCTTCCTGTGCTCCATGAATACGGTCCCCCTATGGAACAGGCCCTCACCTCCATGAACTTCCCACCTGCCAAGTCCTTAAATGAAACTTTCCCAGTTTAAATGTCACTCCTCCTTAAATGCCTTTCTTGTTCAGCCTCAAGGAAGCTTGATTCAGAGTAGACACGCCCACTCTCACTCCCCCTCCCCCATCAGCTCTCAACACTGACCAAGACCTAAAACCCCCATTCACTTTTATTAATATTGCTGTCCCTCCAAGTCAGGGACATCCATGTCAAGGACAGCCCTTCGGCACACACTTGGTGGCAACAACGAATGGAGTGCCCATCTGTGGCTCAAACCTCGCCGGAGAGCTCAGACTGGCACTTTAGAATTCACAGCACTTCGCTGGGGCTCTGTTCAGGCAGGTTCTTTCTTGAGAATCTTAAGGTCTTCACATGCCCTCTCCTCTCAAATTCTGCCGTCTGTGACTCCCTCCACCTCGTGATTACACGCCAGCACTGCAAAGCCCAAAGCCTTCATTTCTCGCCCTCCAGCCCTCCGCCCTCACTCCAGCCCTCACTCCACCGTCAGAAGTCACTGGAGGTCCTTCCAACTCGTAGCCAACGCTCCGTCTAAGCAGCCCTTCTGGAAACACAGCTTCCTGGCTGGCTGGCTGGCTGGCTGGCTGGCTGGCTGGCTGGCTGGCTGGCTGGCTGGCTGGTTATTCTCGTTTTACTTTTGGAAATGAAGCCAGGTGTGGTGGCGCACACCTTTAATCCCAGAGGCAGAGGCAGGTCAATCTCTCTGAATTGGAAGGCAGCCTGTTCTACACAGTGAATTTCAGGTCAGCCAAGGGTTACATAGTGAGACTTTGTCTAAAACAAAATGTGGTAAGTAAAATTACCGGGTGGGTGCCTACTGTTCAACAGCTGCCACTGGTTTTCAGACATAAGACTTAGTTTTAAATTTTTTCCTTTATTCTTGACAACCATATCCACACACAATGAAGTATAATCATTTCTACTCCATTCCCCACTCCAAATTTATATCTTTTTTTTTTAAATTTATTTATTTATTATATGTAAGTATACTGTAGCTGTCTTCAGACACACCAGAAGAGGGCATCCGATCTCATTATGGATGGTTGTGAGCCACCATGTGGTTGCTGGGATTTGAACTCATGACCTTCACAAGAGCAGTCAGTGCTCTTAACTCGCTGAGCCATCTCTCCAGCCCCTATCTTTTTTTTTTTTTAATAATCCACAGAGTCCAATCACTGTTGCATTAATGTGCATTGGTGTGGAGTCATCAACTGGATCATGGGAATCCAACAGTTCACATCTTCAAAAGGAATGATTCTCCTCCCTGAGAAACCGCCAGCTGCCATCAGCATGTCAGTAGGGGCATGTAGCCTAGAGATCACCCACCCCATCTACGACAGAATTTTAACTGGCTTACTCTTCTACAGGACTTGTGCATGAGTATCATGCATGCAGAGCTACGACCAGAAGACAGCGCTGGAGTGCCATGCGCATACAGCCATAACCACAAGACCACTATAGAGCACTCCTCTCTGTCTTTTGGTTCCTAAATTCTTCCTGCCTCTTCAAGCCTTATGGGAGAAGAAGGGGAGAGAGGGGGAGAGATTCAGACGTCCTATTTAGGGCTGGGAACTCAGCCCTTCAGAGTCTCAAGATTCTAACCAGTTACGCATCTCTCCGCTGACTAACACCCACTGCAAAACAGAAGTTACAAGCAATGGATCTATATCTATAAACATAAATATTTAAGGGGCGCTTTAGGAACATTTAGCAAATTAACCACCCTATTTATCATGGGCTTTTGATCAAGATTGTAGAAACAAGCAAGAAATCTCTTCAAATCCAATAGTCTCGAGCCACGAGACTATCACACCCAACAGGCACATCTTGACTGGCCAGCTGGTCCTACACGGTCCAGCACTGGGTAAGTCCACAGAGGTTTTTTCCCCCTCAGTAGTCTGCAAAGAACCTTCTGAAACTATGAAAGCTAGCCAGTAGGGAGAACCATTCCTGGTCAGTTTGAAACAGACTTCTCTATGTCCTACAACCAAAATATATGGTGTCTTCAGCCACATAGTCTTACTGTGTAGTTACAATGGGTGAGCAAAGACAATGGAAATAACCTATGCCACCTTGGAGACCTGTGGGACATTCGTCATCAGTAACTTGTAAGGAGGTTTTGCATGCCTTACACCAAGCTTTTCATTTAATAATCCATGAACTCCAGGAGTAACATTGTCCACCTATGCAGGGATACTCTATTCAAACCTTTTTTAAAGCTGTATTTTAAAATTAGCTTATAAATGGGTTTCCAGGGGCTTTTCCACATGTCCTTAGTTTTGCTTAGCCCACCCAATACTGTCCCTCTCCTTCGTCCACCCACCTTGATCCCCATTCAATCTTTTCACCTCAGTATGCCCTCCCCTCCTTCCAATTCATGTATCCTTCTAACTCTCCAACTATTTCTTAATTAGGTTGTTAGATAGAATTTGGTTGTTGGCTAAGAAAGAATGCCATCCACGTGGGCTTTTGTACACACTTCCTTTCTGCTCTCTGGACACCCCCATTTTCCAGGGCTCATCCTTGCTTAAGCCTTTCTGCTCCTAGAATTCCATCTCTCCACTTTCCCTCCACCTCTAACCCACTGACCTCCATTCCTTAGGGTGTATCTTCTCCAGAAAAAAGCTGCTCTCTTGTCTCCTGGCTTTTCGGTATACCAGGTTAAAGAGAGATTTGAGCTAAGCTCTGCTTATGAGAGAGAACACACAGCCTTTGTTTTTCTGGACCTCAGCTCGCTCTGTATAACTTCTCCCCCATGCTTCATCCACTTATCTCCACATTGGATTATTTCACTTTTCCTTACAGCTGAGTAATATTCCATTGTGCATATCATCACATTTTTTCCTATCCATTTATCTAGATATTAACACTTAAGTTAGTTCCCTTTCCTAACTGTTGTGAATACAGTAACAGGGAACAAGGATGAGCAGGTATCTTGGTAGAAGGCATAACAGTTACTGGGTGCGTGCCTAGGAGTGGTATAGCTAGGTATATGGTGTGGGTCTCTCTGTCTCTCTCTGTCTCTCTCTGTCTCTCTCTGTCTCTCTGTCTCTGTCTCTCTCTCTCTCTCTCTCTCTCTCTCTCTCTCTCTCTCTCTCTCTCTCTCTCTCTCTCTCTCTCTCTCTCTCTCTCTCAACACCCCTCCAGCTCCCCCTTTGTTAAGAAACCTCTGGATTGATTTCCACATACACACTGGCTTTTGCTGTCATTTGTGTTCTTGATGCTGACCATCTGACTGGGGTAACAAAAATTTTTAAGTAGGGTTTTTTAGTCAAATAATTTGATCAGTACTGTTATTATTTTACTTATTCAGTTTATGTCCCACTCACTGCCCCCTCCAGTCATCCCCTCCCACAACTCTTCCCCCCCCCATCCTCCCCTTCTCTGAGTGAGTGGGTTCCCCCTCCCCAGTACATCGAGTCTCTGTGGAGCTTGGCGCACGCACCCTCTTGCACCAGACAATTTTCATTCCCCTAACGGCTAAGAATTCGTACACTTTTAAGCGTTACCGAGCCGTTTGCCTCTCTTCTTTTTGAGAGTTTTCCTTCAGTCCCTTGGCCCGTCTTTTTAAACCAGGTTGTTTATATTCTTGATGTTTAGCTTTTTACTTCTTCATACGTTCTAGACACGAGCCCTCTGTCGAGTGACGGGGTAGCTGGCAAAGGCTTCCCCATTCTGTGGCTGCCTCTCCTGTCACCTCAGCTGCCTTTGCTCTGCTTTATGCGATCCCATTTGTTGACCATTGGCCTTTTTCTGTGCTACATCCCCTGTGCCTCTAAGTGGTTTATTTATTAGGGTTGCATTGTGGTTGTAGAGTGCTTTTGGTAGCATGGTCATTTTCACTATATTAATTCTTCCAATCCATAAGCGTGGGCCGTCTCCTTCCCATGTCCTAGCATACTCTCACCTTTCTTTCTTTTTTTTT
>NW_022196909.1:40994598-41003621 GCF_008632895.1 Mastomys coucha
CTCAGAAATCCACCTGCCTCTGCCTCCCAAGTGCTGGGATTAAAGGCGTGTGCCACCACCGCTTGGCCCCTTGCCTTTCTTTAGTGTTAGCGTCTCCAGTTTTTTACTGTAGACGCATCTTTCAATGGCCAGTCCCTCATCTTTGGTGTGGCTCCGTGCATGGGACTGTCCCAATGATCTCCGTCAATCATTGGTAATCAAGGATACTGATTTTCATATGTTGACTTTGTGCCCTGCCACTCTGGTGAGTGTCTTTATGAGCTCTTAAGGGTTTCTTGGTGAAGTGTTTTTGGGTCTCTTATCTAGAGAGTCATAGCTTCTGAAAAGGGGAATATGTTTACATCATCTTTTTCTACGTGTATCCCTGTTATGTGCCTCCCTTACTATACTGTCCTGGCTAGACATCAAGCACTATACTGAGTAATAAGTGGTCAGAGCTGTCTCCCATACCTGCCCCTTTCCTTGTTACGGGGACATTTTGAGTATGGTGCTTGCTATATATAGGTTTATCGGAAACAAACTTCATCATACTGAGGTAAGAGCTCTCCAGCCCTAGACTCCCCGTGACTTTTATCAGGAAGGGTTGATGGATTTTTACAGCTTTTCTCTGCAACTAGAGATGGTGATGTGATATCTGTCACTTAGTCCATTAATGTATTGAATTACATTTATTGATTAAGGTACAGTGAGCTATCTCTAGAGTGCTAGGATAAAGCCAGTTTAGTCACGATAAACGGTCTTTCCAATGGGATGCTAAATTCCGTTTCTGAGAACTTTGTTGAGGATTCTGTGTCGTTCTTTGTTGCGGAGGTAGAGCTGTTATAAAAGCTATGGCTTTATGTGGTTTTCAGTGTCAAGGTCATTCTGACTTGGTCAGAGTTTGGAAGCGTCCCCTCCTCTCCTACCTCCCGGAACATCTAGAGTTAGCACTGGAATTGGCCATGAGTTCTGCAGTGGATCCACCTGGCCTTGGGCTTTTTCCCTGGAAAGGCTGCTTCAACCTCCTTGCTCATTATACAGCTGCTCATTATAAGCCTCGTTTACCCCATTCCTCTCATGCCCATGACCAGTAACCAGCCCACTTACTTAGGATGGCCTTCTTGTCACTTAAGCTGTCCATTGCCAATTTATGGCAACCTCCCTTAAGTCCCTCCCTCTCTTTACCAAATAAGGCAAATCAGTAGGACAGAACACACGGTTTTTTTTAGGGCAATGGCTCAAGGGTATATAATTGTGTGTCAGGGTTTTGTTCCGCTCTGTTCCTTGGTTTCCCCACCTTAAATTTACGTGTGTGAATGTCTTGCCTGCATGTGTGTTTGGGTACCACATGTGTGCCAGGTCCCATAGAGGTCAGAAGAGTCTTAGAGTCTGTGAACCCGGAGGCGCAGACGGTTGTGAGCCACCATGCGGGTGTGGGAAACTGGAGCAGGGTCCTCTACAGAGCAACAAGTGCTCTTAACTGCGGCTGACATGTCTTTGCTGTTGTAGCTGCTGCTTTTGAAAATAACTTCAAAAGAGTTACGATTTATTTCGACATGTTTAAGTTTCAGGGCTGTTAAGATGGCTCAGCAGGTGAAAGAGCGGATCAGTCAAGCTTGATGATCTGAGTTCAACCAAACCCTGAAACCCATGGTGGCATGAGAGGATGAGTCCCTAAAGGTCATCCTCTGACCTCTAAATTCAGGCCATGGTATGCGTACATTCACACCCCCGCCCCCATACACACACATATACAACATTCACAAACACACACACACAGAGAACCTTCTCTGAGAGCCAACCCTTATCGGCATGGCAGATGATAAATACCCTGATAATGTTGGAGGATGAGGCCATGTTTTATGAACAAAGACCGCAAGGTGCTTCTTCTACCTAGTCACTGCTGAGGGAAGACCCACAGGATTTTCCAGATGGTCCAGGTAACACCATTTCCTGCTTGTGTGCAGAGGAGAGAGGCATGCAGTTCTCTAGACCACCCTGGTACTATCTCTCTCAGCACTGTTTCCCACAAAGGCAGCTGCTTCTCTGTATTGAGCTCTTCCCATCCCCTCCAATGCACCCACCAAATGACAAACCCAAGTTTTAAGGAATTCTTCACTTAGACAAATGTGGGTATTATGAAACTGACGTTACTCTATTCTAAACCGGAAGTTTTTCTCTCTGCCCTGAATATGGGAAACAGAAAGCCCCAGGAAAGAGAGAATCTCATAGTGGTGCACACCTTCCGTGCATAAAAGCATAGCATTTGAGAGGCGGAGGCAGGTGGATCTCTGTCCAGTCTACAGAGTGAGTTCCAGGACACCCACAGCTACACAGAGAAACCCTGTCTGAAAACAGTAAGAGAGAAAGAAAGAAAGAAAGAAAGAAAGAAAGAAAGAAAGAAGAAGAAAAGAAGGAAGGAAGAAAGATTCCATTTTTACAATCTTTGGTTGAATAAAATATAAAAATAATAGTAACAAATGTGGAAACTCTTTATGTCTACACATACATACATGAGATACCAAGGGGAACTAAGTAAAGAAAATCTACACGTTAGGGACACAAAGAGAGACAAATGATGGTGCTGGAGAGATGGCTCAGTGGTTAAGAGCACGACTGCTCTCCCAGGGGTCCTGAGTTCAATTCCCAGCAACGACATGGTGGCTAACAACCATCTGTAATGAGATCTGAGGCCCTCTTCTGGTGTGCATGAAGACACCTACAGTGTACTCATATAAATAAAATAAATTTTTAAAAAATAAAGAAGAAACTTCTTTTTAAGGAAAAGAGAGACAAATGTTTATGTTTTCTTCTATATGTGGGCTCCAGATCTAACTCTCTACATATATGAACTTATGTGTCACTGAACGCAGAAAGGGAGCTGTTTGGGGAGAGAAAAGGAAACAGAAGTTGGGGGAACAAAGAGGATAATGGGGCGAATAGAAGCAAAGCATTATGTACATGTATGAAAAGATCATGGTCAAGCTATTCTGTACGCCAAATAAATAAATAAATAAAAGTGAAAAGATACTGAGATACTTGTTTTAAGACTATGACACATTAGTAATACATCCCTTTTGTTTATAAGTAAAACACCTTGACTGTTTCAAACCCCTTACACATACTGAGTTAACCTTTACAGGAACCTTGGAACGTCAGTAAAAAAAAAAAAAAAAAAATGTTCACCTCCTTTTACAGCTGGCCAAGCCCACGTTTAGACATGTTATAAATCAGTGGTGTGCCAGGTGACACTTACGAGATGCCAGCCTCTACGTGAGTGCTCCGGAAGGTCTGCCCAAAACACAGTCTGTGCCATTAGGCATCTCTGAGCCCGACAGGAAAAGCTACATGTGGCAATAACCCCAAGCTCTAGGGTCCAGTGTAAAGGTTAGGACATTCTCTGTGAGCAGGGCCAAGGGCGAGCGTCAAGGTAATCACTTAACCCGTGTGGCAAAATGAAATGTGCCAGTCTAGGAGAGGGCGAGAAACTATGATTACTGACTCTGGGGTTGCGGGCGCACTCTGCAATCCCCTTGTCTGCCCCCTTTCTCCACGTAAGCTGTTCTTTTCAGATCCTCACCATGGCACACCGCCTTAACACCCTTTACTTATATATACCCCACATATGGCTAAAACAGTATCAGTACAAGATACTGTTTAATTGACTTAAGAGGTATTCTTCAGCTGAGATACTCCGGTCCTGCCACAAGTTACGAAGTTTTTGCTTTGGGGAAATAATTTAATTAACTATAAACTCCTAGCGAGCATTAAAACCTATAACCCCAAGGAACTGGAATAACAGATATTCTGGAGCCGAAATGAGGAGCAATCTGCAAGAACACATTTGATATGCAAAAACCAAACTACAACTATGCGGATTTTCCCTGAGGAGCCATATCAAATCCAGTACAATAGCTTTTTTTTTTTTCTTTTTCCAGAATCATTCCCAACCACGCCTCCAAAGAGAATCATGAATTCTCAAAGCGGAGCTGGAGAGACTGCTCGGTGGGTAAGCACACTGGCCGCTCTTCCAGAGGACCTGGGTTCAAATCACAGCACCGACATGGATCTAGTACCCAATTGTGGCCTCCAGGGACACTAGGCATGCATATAATATACAGACCAACGTGCAGAGAACAACATCAAAAGAAAAAAAGGGAATTCTCAGAAAATTCACTAAACTGACTACAGCAAAGCGTAACAATCTAAATTGGGGGAGGGAGATGGATTCTAACAAGTTCAAATTGCATTTAAGTCTCAAAAGCAGAGTTAACAAGCAGAGATGCTTTCCCACCAGAGTAGGGGGCGGGAGGGAAGGCAGTTTATGGAGAACAGAATTCTTTTCCTAGGCATCCCAAGAGGCATAACATCCAAATTGAAGGCGCCAATCACCATCTCTGATGTCCTATTATTTCCCTCGTCTGTGTCTCACAACCACTTATTTGACTTTTTAACTTTTTTAAAAATCCTCAGGTAGAGAGGGCTGATTGGGTCAGCCTGGCGGGCCCTTGCCCTCTAATCTGACAACCAGAGTCCATTCCCTTGAACTCACAACGTGGAAGGAGAGCACCAGCTCCGTGCAACCTGACCTCTGACCTCCCCACCGTGACCCTAGCTTGCCCCCCACGACCCCACCCCCAGTGTACAAATACTTGGATCAACATTCCCATAAAAGAAGAAACCTCTTTTAAGTGTTAACCCGTTTTACATCTGTTTATGGGTTAATGCGCTTCAGCCTCACAATCCACAAGGCGAACGTTCTTTTTTGCCTCGTTTTATAGAGAGGAGGAAACTGAGGCTCACGAGGCAGTCTGAGTGAGGTTCCAGGGGTGGGGCTCTCGGCTTCTGCATCCCGGGCTTCCTGCCGGCCCACCGGGCTGCAAGGCAGGACTCTGGAAGCCCGGACCGTGGCCTCGACGCTTCGGAAGCCCAGACCACGCTCCGGCAGCAAGAGTGAGCCAAGGCCCACCTCCCAGCCAGTCCCTCCCGGTGTCCTTCCGAGGCCGGGCACCCGCCAGTCCTGCAGAAGCTGGCGGGCTCTCACTCGGGCGAGCCGCCCGGGCAGGGATGCCGAGGGGAGGCCGGCGGGGATCCCGTACGAGGGTACCCCGCAGGTTCCCGGGGATGACGCTCCCGCAGGTCCCTTGGGCGGGGTCCCGGGCGAGGGTCCCTGGCAAGGGTGGTGGAAGGGGGAATCCCGCGGCTCTCACCTTCGGACAGCTCCAGCTCCAGCTCCGCCAGGCTCTCGAGCACCTCGGCGGGCAGCGGCGCCGCCGCCTCCAGAGGGCATCCGCGGTCGGCCATGGCCGGTGGCTCAGGCGTTCCCCCCAACCGGGGCCTGCAGACCCGCAGCGGCCGCCCGCAGCCGGCAGCGGGCGGGGCGCGGCCAGGGCTGCTTGGCGCGGGCGCGGGCGCGGGCGCGGGCGGCTCCGGCTCCGGGAGCGCGCCGGGGACGCGCGTGCGCGGCCGAGAGGGTGGGGCGACGCGTGCGCGGGGACGCCGGGCCGGGAAGGCCCCGCCCAGCAACTTTAAAGGCTCGCTTCTATTGGCTGATAAGTCAGGTCTGAGAAGCCCGGAGCTTTCCTCCCCTTGGGGGCGCGAGAGGAGCGGCGGGCTGGCGGGGGGGAAGCTGGACAGAGGCGCCTCGGGATACGTGCGACCCCCGCCGTGAGCTGACTTCCAAGTCGCCCAGGTGACCCTCCTCCCGGATCCCCAGCCTCTTCTTCCTCAGGAGCCTTAACGCTTAACTCTGTCGGGGTCCCTGCTGTGGTGTCAACAAACTGGCGGGTTTTCGCCAGCCTTAAAGTGTGTGTGTGTGTGTGTGTTTTATTTTGTTTTGGTTTTTTTGCTTTTCACAGTAACCCTGGGAGCACTCTGACATTGACCGAGGAGCAGCTCCGGCCGTGTCTCAGTCCTTGAGATGACCTTGGGGGCGTGGAAGCGTAGATCTGACATGCTGGGAACATTAGTGGGATTTTTGAAGGTGCTGTTCCCAGGGTGGGAGGATATATACACATATGCACATACATATATGTGTATAAACATACATATACACGCGCGCGCGCGGGCGCACACACACACACACAATTTTATTTCTAGTACTCTTTAGCCACCTTCTTGCCACTGTCTATTATATCACCAGCCCTCTCTACCTATATTAAAAATCCCAGGTAGGCAACAACAACAAAAAAAGAAAAGACCATTTTGGAGGCTCTTAGGGAGCTTAATATTACATCCACAAGAAACAGCCTAGGAAGGTGTCCCCAACTAATTCTAAAACACCTGAGCTGACTGATCTGGTTATACAGGCAGGATGCGTGGTATGCAAACGAGGGACTATTTATTTCTGCAGGTCGCAGGTTTCTATAGGAAGCAGTCACGAGCTTTGCATGAAAACCGGTCAACAGTTCACATTTCTCCAATCACTGGTTTCTTCTAAGGAAGTGTTCCCTATCCTCTTGAAAGAATCATAGCTGTCGAAAATTCATGGGTTGCGAAAAGGCGACTGAGCGGGGTGTGAGGCAGACTGTCTGGAGTGGGTGTGGCCAGAGCGCGGCTTCCTGGATCGAGTATCCTGGATTCAATCGCAGTAGATTAGCTTGCTTGCGGCTGGAGTATTTTCACATTGATTGTAAAGTACACAAAACAGCCGGACTTGAAGGCATTCCAGCAGGTTGCTGGGGAAAGGAGCTGCTTAGCGGACTGTCCCTCACTCTAGGCTGATGTCCTTGTCCTTCAAAGAGCTGGATTTTTACTTATTGACATCGGGACAAGAAAGTGTTTACAATAAAGACTTAAATTGAAGATAAAACGTTTTAAATAGCATTTAACAACACTTTAGAGCATTTAACGGTTGTTAAGGCTTGTGTGTGGGTGTTTTGCAGGCAAGTGTACCCCTGCGCCACATGCATGCAGTGCCAGAGGAGACTAGAGAGGGCGCCAGATGCCCTTCAACTGTAAGACTGCCCTTAGCCAACATGAGAGTGCTAGAACAAACCTGGAGCTTTCTTCAAAAGTAACAAGCACTCTTAACTGGTGAACTCTCTCTCCAGCCCCGTTTATCTACTTGAAAGTGTTTAGCCGCTGCTTTAGGGCTCTAGGGAGAGTTGGGCCCTTCTGCCTTTCTCCACAGTTCAACAGGCTGAACAGGGGTATAGACCCAGCAAGGTGACCCAGTGAAACGAAATACACAGCAGATAAAATGGAACTTAGTAAGAAACAGTGGGCAGGAGGGCTTCTGAGGCCAGCCTGGTCTACAGAGTGAGATCCAGGACAGACAGAGCTATACAGATCTCTAGAACAAAGACAGAAAGAGAGAGAGGAGAGAGAGAGAGAGAGAGAGAGAGAGAGAGAGAGAGAGAGAGAGAGAGAGAGAGAGAGAGAGAGAGAGAGAGAGAGAGAGAGAGAGAGAGAGAGCTGGGCAGTGGTAGCATATGCCTTTAATCCCAGCACTTGGGAGGCAGAGGCAGGCAGATTTCTGAGTTCGAGGCCAGCCTGGTCTACAGAGTGAGTTCCAGGACAGCCAGGGCTACACAGAGAAACTCTGTCTCAAAAAACTAAAAAACAGTGGGCAGATAATGGCAATAACAGCCAATCAAGAACCAAACCCTATGAAATTGCATGCTTCAAAAAAAAAAAAGAAAAGAAAAAAAGTCATCTGAAGCAATATAATTACAAGTGCCAGGAAGGAAGATTTAACTGTAGATTTAACTCCAAACACAGTAAAATGCTCAAATGAAACAACTCTCTGAAGCCATTTGGTCTTCTCTATGGTCGCCACAGAGACTTATGAATTAATGCTAGGCCTTAAGCTAGGCTAGGCCTTGTTCCCCAGCTGGCTCCTAACTCGGTTATCCCGTGTAGACTAGTCTTTATCTGCCACCTGGCTAGTTATCTCTCCTCGGTTTCATACATCCGACTTCCTCCAAGTCTGTGGTGAATCTCCCTGCCTCTCCCAGAACTCCCTCCTCCGGCCTTTTGCTAATAGGCTATCAGCTTTTCAGTGACTGATGCTGCTGCTGCCACACAGTGCCCAAGAAATTGTCCCTACAATTCTCTAATACCAAATTTGGAGCCTTGTTGGGTGGGTGGGTGGGGGGAGGCTAGGGAAAAGCTGGGCCTGTTTCATATGACTTTGAGACACCGTGTATCTGTTTTCAAAGATGTTGACCCCTTAAAACTGCCTGGAAACCATTATACCTGTCCACAGACTGGTATCCTAATTAAACTTAGCATGCCTCCTCCTCCTCCACTTGGCAGAAGCTAGAACCAACAAAGACGCACACCCAAGAATGAGTCCATGAGGGAGTTATCGGGAGAAGAAACTTTCTTCAGAGTGGGCTCTCCCTTACGGTTCTGCCTCAGGCATACAGACAAGACTCCAAACAACCGGCTGCCTGCCTGCCTGATTGCGCGGCTGCTATGGCTCTTCTTATCCTTCACCGACATCAGAACCTAGGCCCATCTTCCAAAATGGACTGAAGACCAGCGACTGGCAGGGAATCCTCCAAGCCTTTAGCACCAGATCATGAATACAGAGGCATCCAGTTTCGTTGACGGAGCAGCCATTGGCCCTTGGTCTCCCTGGCAGATAGTCGATATATTTGGCTGCCCAAGTAATTGTATCGTATATTTGATGCTAGTAAATCTCTTTTCAATTTACATTCTATGTGGTCTGTACCTCTAGATAAACCTTACTAATACCCCACCTACTGGATGCTAGACCTAGAATTATATTTACTTCTGATAAACATAATTCAGATAAACATAATGAGATTAGAAAGGGGGTAGGGCCCTGAAGTCCCCACCTCTCCCTCCAAAGGGCTGTGTATTCATTTGCTAGCACAATGGTAATGAAGGACAGGAAACTGAGCTGGCTCTAGACAGTTTACCACACCAGAATTCTAGAGGCTCCAAGTCTAACATAAGGTGTCAGACAGGATCTGTTCCATATAGAGCTATACAGGATAATCAGTTCTATAGCTGTCTCCTGGCCTTTAGTGGCTGCTTCTAATCTTTGATGTTTCTTTTTTTTTTTTTTTTTT
>NW_022196909.1:41003702-41010763 GCF_008632895.1 Mastomys coucha
CTCAGGAATCCACCTGCCTCTGCCTCCCAAGTGCTGGGATTAAAGGCGTGCGCCACCACTGCCCAGCTTCTTTGATGTTTCTTGCCTTTGATGTTTCATCCCTAGTCCCTGCCCTCATGTTCATATGATGTTCTTGTGTGCCAGTGTCTGTCAGTAGACACCATTCATACCTAATATGAGAACTTCCTGATTCCCTCGTGTTAACTTGATCGTCTGTAAAGATCCAATTTCGACTAAGTTCATAGTCATATGTACTTAAGGACTTAAATATCCCTTTGGTTGGGGTGAGGGAACAGTTCAAGCCATAAATCATAGCACACAGCTAACACGTATATACCGGCAGGAGCTGAGAGGACTACCTGAAGCTGGATTACAATGCTTAATGAAGCAAGCTAGAATGTATAACTGGGGAACGGGGTTCATGGTCGTATGAGGACTCTTTCAAGATAAGAGACTCAATACCCTGGCAAGGAACACCTTCACATCCAAAGACTTAATGAGTTCTAGGATTAATGAGTCAGGTGAGTCGAATGCAAAAAGGGCTGGAGGCTGGTGATAGGACACAGGCGCTTCAGAGGGAGAGAGAAACGGTGCAAGAACGCAAAGGTTTGATACACCCTGTTTTAAGGGTCTAGTGGTAAGGTGTGTTCGGAGGCATCCCAGAAGTAACAAACTTACCACACCTCGCCCTTCCTACCATCAGAAGCAGCGGGAGACACGGTCTGACACTGCCTGTGGCCGGGTCTGACAACTTCTCCCTGGAAACCTCCACTCCGGTGTAGCCAAGATCTTGACATGCCACAGACAATCTTAGGACAGTTGGGTAAGAAAGAGACCAATGTAGAGGTGTGAGCTTGCTTTTTAGGGCTGGGATACCCAGAGGGAGACAGCAGAAATTATGTCCGTGCCGAAGAGCAACTACTGAGAGCCAAACATCTGGAAGCCACAGCAGTGGTAGAGGCAGTGGAGGGGAGGGAAATGGAGCTGTGGCAAGAGATGCCCCTCAAGTTGGACTTTTAAGACAGAGAGGAAAAATCTTATGCTCCGTGTATGAAACCACTCCTATACTTGAACTGCGTGAGTCAGGGGGATCTCTAAAGCAGGAGGTGAAGACCATTGCACAGCCCAGCCTGTAAGACTGGGGTTAGTCTGAATGATGTAAAAACGGAGAAACTGGGTGATGTATCTACTTATCACTCCTTAAGACAGATTGTGTGGAGTGGGAGAAAAAAGGAGAGAAATCCTGATGGCTCAGCCCAAACAGGACACTAGGGACACTTGCTGTCTTTGGGTCCCTGATATCCCTGTGGATATCAGGGACCCGAAGACAGTAGGGAGGGGACAGGAGATACGGAGGAACTGAGAAAGGGAAGGTGTCCCATCTGAAGTGAGATCACTGGGCCTGAGAGGACTGGGCTCACAGGAGAGGAGGAAGCCCGTCCAGTAGGCACCCCTGGACCGGTATGGTGAGGCACCTTAGCGGCCTTTTGGCACCCCAGGGTAGGGCATGACCTAGATGAGGCAGGAGAGGCCCTGGTGGATCTGAGTGACTGAGACCAGCATATAAACCAATTCATACAGTGCTAAAGCAACCGACAGAGGAAGAAAGCAGATGAAGGGGGCTTATCCGGTCACTCAAAGACACGTATGACAAGCCGGGCGGTGGTGGCGCACGCCTTTAATCCCAGCACTTAGGAGGCAGAGGCGGGTGGATTTCTGAGTTTGAGGCTAACCTGGTCTACAGAGTGAGTTCCAGGACAGCCAGGGCTACACAGAGAAACCCTGTCTCAATAAAAACAAAACAAAACAAAAAGACACATACGACAAGATTTCTGTTGGGCTAAATCCTATTTATTTATTACTTATTTACTTACTTATTTTTGAGACAGGGTCTGTATAGTCCTGGAACTCACTATGTAGCCCAGGCAGACCTGAGTGCTGGGATTCAAGGCACGTGCCACCATGCCTGGCAAGTTAGAACGTAGGACTGCACTGGAAGGCCCCTCCTTCCATGTCTGCTGTCTTTGCACTGCTGCAAAACACTGTGCAGGCTGCTGGGGGGTAGAATTGTTGACAACAGGCCTACAGCTATCAGACTACTGTAGAGGTGTGTATGTGTGTGCATCTGTGTGTGCTCCAGGGGTGTGTGTGCTCCACGGGTGTATGTGTATGCGTATACGTGTGCCTCTGGCAGCGCATCTGCCTCATCAGGACTTATCTTTTGCCATGGGGGACTGGTTTTTTGAGCCCAATATAGTGGCTCATCTCTGAGTTACTTTACTTTGCCTGTCTCAGCTCATCTGACAACAGAGCAAACAAACATATTAAATTCCTTCTCAGGCTGGAGAGACGGCTCAGCAGTTAAGAGCACTGACCACTCCTCCAGAGGTCCTGAGTTCAATTCCCATCAAGTACACGGTGGCTCACAACCATCTCTGGTGAAATCTTGGGCCCTCTTCTAGCATACAGGTGTACATGCAGATATTCATACATTAAAAAAATATTAATAATAATAATAATAATAACGCCTCAATACATTCCTTCTGAAAACCTGAAAGGCTTCGTTTTTAGCCTGGGTTCTGACTGGTATACCACCACATATTTGATTTAAAGTATTTCTGGGCCAAACATTAATTGAGCATGATAAGCTTATGTCCCTTTTATATTATGAAGAAGTTTTAAACAATATGCCCACTAACTGTATTTATTGTTTCAAGAACACTTTGCCATGTTTCTTGAATCCATACACGCGTGGTTATCTGTGTGACACACCTGACCATCCATCCATTGAGGGGAAGGGTTCTGGGCCAGATTCACGGCATGGTATAAATATGAAAGAGTAGTAGAATGGCTGTAGCCAGAAGCAAGTTTGACATTGTTTTATTTGTTTTGCCAAAAAAAACAAAAAACAAAAAAAACAAAAAACAAAAAAAACCAACAACAACAAACAACAACAACACAAGACCATTCATCCATTAGACAATAGTCCTTAAGAAATACATTCCTTCTTTCCTGTGTGTTCACTTTCAACTTCCCTTCCCATCCTGACACACTAAGAAAAATAAGCAGCTTCTGCCCTGGAGGAGGCAGATGGCTCCATCATCAGGCATGGGACCCAGCACAGCCGCTGGGCGCTGAGCGCTGGGCGGGGAGGGGCTCAGCGTACTCCCCACATTTAGCAGTGTGTGGAGGTGGAGGCTCTTGGTGGCTCCTAGAGGCTGGTGTCACCATTCCTGAAGCATGTGTCCCAGACCATACCATGGGCTTTCCTTAGGAAAATAAAATCTTTCCTCAAATAGAAATGTCAAAGGTTAAGAGCCATAAGGACTTTATTCATTGTTTAATCTTCTGGTGGCAGGATTTCTGAGTAGAATCTAAAATTAAAATAGAATAGAAATGTGTTAGAAAACTTTAAAAAAAAAATTGTTTGTATCTTCAGAACACCATCACTGAGTTGAGCTTTGGTAAAAATGTGAGTTATAAGGTTAGGTTTAAGAAACTATTACACAAATTATATACAGGCCAAATCGTAATTGGTAATGATCTGAATGTGAAATATCCTTCAGAGGAGCATGTGTTCTAACGCTCAGTCTTCAGATGATAGCACTGTTTTAGGAGGACGCGAGCCATTTAGGATATGAAGCCTCGCTAAAGGAAGTGATTTACTGGAAGCAAGAAGTGGGTTTTGTTTTTTTTGTTTTTTTTTTTTTTTTTACACAGCCTGGCCTCACTTCCTGTCCCCCCTCTGCTTCCTAATTCGCACACAGGAGAGCAGCCACACACGTTGGCTTCCACTGGAAGCTACTCCAGGCAGCAGGCGAACCCCGACATGATAATACTATTTTCTGAAACTCCGAACAAAAACAAATCAGCCTTGAGTTGCCTCCTGTCAGGTATTTGGTGGGTGGTCAGTTTTCTAACAGAAAACTGGTGCTGAAGAGCGGGCCCCTTGCTGCGAGGACCTCAGCCACATGGTTGTAAGGCCTCTGGCTGAAGTCTTTGCCTGAAGAATTTGGAAAAGTGAAGAGCTACAGGCTAGAGAGGCCCTAGCCAACTACCACTGCTTCCCAGATTCTTGCTCCCAGGGATAGAAAAGCAGTTAATACAATTATCTTTACATTCCCTATCTGCGTAAGACCAGTGACTGTCAGTGGTGACATACTGCTAAGTGCATTGTTTACACAGCTGTGTAGACACTCAAACTAACAATTACTGAGCTGATGGCAGAGGTTCTTTTGTTCTGTTTTGAGACAGCATATTACTCTGCAGCCCTGGCTAGCCTGGGACTCACTTTGTCTGTAGCCCTGGCTAGCCCAGTACTTATTGTATATTCCAGTCTGCTTTCAAACTGTTTGCAGCCCTCCTGCCAGGACCGATCTAGTGCTGGGATTACCCGAGAGTACTGCCTATCAATTTACTAGCAGTCTTTTCTGTGCTGTTGCGTCTCTAAGGTATAGTAGTGGCATTTTTAACAAGTACGGCAAGGCGGTTTCACCTGGTGGCAACCCCCCAAGTCTTTGCTGGATCATTTCTAAATGATGAATGTATTCTGTCAAGGAATGATCAGGATCTTGAGAAGCAGTCAGGGATCTTTCTAGCCTTGAACTTGGTGTTGAAGTTGATCTGCAAACAAAGAACAATATCAGAAGGAAGGAAGGAGGGACGAAGGGAGGGGAGGAGGGAGGGAGGGGAGGAGGGAGGGAGGGAGGGGGGGATTAAGTTAACAGGTGATACTAGAGTCAAGGGTGCACAAAGGAGGAGCTGGGGTCAGCTGACCAATAAGGATGGGTCTCCACCAGGGCCATTCTCTTCATGCCTCTTCTTTATCTCTGCCTAGAACCCAGAGGCTCATGAATGCTAGGTAGGCATGCTACTGAACTATACACTAGCGCCATACAGTACTCCATGGGTGTGGAGGTACAACTCTTCTAATTCCAGGGTTTGGGAGGCAGAGGTAAGAGATTGGATATCTGTGATTTCAAAGCTAGCCTGATCTACACAGCAAGTTCCAGGTCATCTAGGGCCATACAATGAGACTGTGTCTCAAAACAAACAAACAAACAAAAACCAAGACAAAAACAAAAAATAAAATCAGCTTGTAGCTCACACTTTGAAGTCAGAATGAGTGGCAACAATGACATCCTTTTTAGTTCTCCAAATGTTAAGATCACACTTGTGACAACCAGATGCCCCAGCATCCTTCACCTGGTGACTGAGATGGTCTATCTATCGGCCTACAGATTCCAGGGCAAAGCCCACCCTTGTCTAATTCCCATGGTGACCATCCTTCCTGGCAGGCCCCGTGTCCCCAGGGAACACCCTGTTCCTTTCCCTTTCCATGAGCCAAGATCCAAACCCTCCAGGGTGGGACACACAGATGATATTTTGGTTTTTTTGTTGGTTTTTTTTTTTTTTTTTTTTTTTTTTTGGTTTTTCAAGACAGGGTTTCTCTGTGTAACCCTGGCTGTCCCAACATCCACTCTGTAGACCAGGCTGGCCTCAAACTCAGAGGTCGGCCTGCCTATGTACTGGGATTAAACATTATAAACCACCACTGCTTGGCAATATAGGTGATCTTAGCCCTTCCTGAACAACGCCGAGACTCTTGCAGACTCTATGTCCCCCATCTCGCTCTGAGCCGGTCAAAGACAGAATTTTCAAACTAACACTTCTCTAGGCTGCTGTACAGGCTTCTGAAGCTCACTGGCATAGTCTCTAGGTGAAAACGCTGGAAGCAGTCCAACTGACCTTCCCTTGCCCAGTGAGATGGCTGCCACAGGTCTGGGGCTGTGCCGAGAGTCCTTGGTATGCCCTGAGGAAGTGTCCCGGGTTGGCAGAGATGCTCTGGTGCCTGATGGCGAATGTTGTCTCTGAGATGTTCGATGCCCTTCCCGAGAATGATCAAAACACCCAATCATTAAGAAAAGAAATTCACACTTTAGTAGAAAGGTTCATCTGCCAAAACTTTAAGCTTATGCAAACAAGGTTAAGATCCATCAAGGTGATTTCAAAATACATCAAATAGTGACCTTCAAGTTTTGATGACCTACATTTCGCTTGAATGACTTTGGCCCTGACTGGCAGTTTCACATGGCAGCCCATCACTGGGGGAACCTTCCAGAGGCTTTAGGGAATGAGAGGTATGCATGCATGCCAGCTGACCTGAATTGAAGGCACTGTCAGGATATTGGGCAGCCAGGAGTGGCTCAGTGGCCTAGGCCTTCCATGTCCTCTAAGTAAAAGGACATTCACATCCGCCACCCCTAGACACTAGGCAGAGACCCAGCAAAGAATCTCACTTTTCACTGGCTCCTCTGGAGCCCCCGAAGCCACTGCCATACTTCCTATGAGGAGGCAGCAGCAGAGCTCCAGAGACAAGGTGCCACTGTATGAATGCTCATACAGGAGTGCAGCGGCACTAAGAAGAGCTCTAGTCAGCTCTGGAGAGCGAGCGACAAGGACCAGTTCGGTCAACACTCGAGAATCAGTGCTCAGCGCGCACTCCCTGGCGGGCGCTGGTTAGTCAGCACTGTTCTCAATGCTGCAGGGTGGCTACTGGGATTTTCTTACTGTGCTTTATGACACTCCCACACCACAATGCTCAAGAAAATGCCGCCAGCTGCAGGCAAGGCAAGGACTTGGGACCCACCGTGGCGGTTGCTTTTGCTGTGTATCAGCGCTCCCTTCCGATCCACTTCCTGCCACTTCTTAACCAAAAACCGCAACCTGCACCAAAAGGGGACAAAATATGGTTAAAATGAGCGCAAACAGGAAGGAAGAAAGCAACAACGCTCCTGTTGTGACCATGTTGTGATCAGACACCAGAAGGTGCCCTCCGGGCCAGAGGAGACGGCCCCCGGAGCTCTGGGGATCCACTGACAAGCTGCCAACTAGCTATGGACACAGAGCAGGCTGTACCTTCATGCTGGGGAGGAACACTCCACCTTCTGAAGAAGCTCCCTTTGGCCACGCCCTTGTCAACCAGCTGGTTCTGCCCACATCCACCACAGCTTACCTATAACCCATCATACTCCAAAATTCAAGCTTGGCCATATCACCAG
>NW_022196909.1:41010773-41042419 GCF_008632895.1 Mastomys coucha
AGGGTGACAGTACATGGGTGCTTGACACTCCTTTTAGCATGGCTTTCCTGACAAATGGCATGAGCGTAACTTTCCTCTTTGTCATGTGACAAACCATAGATTATTCCAAAAAAAAAAAGACCACCAGGTTCTGGAAACTTGTCCAGGCATTCTGATACGGATCCCAAATATAATATAGCTCAGGCTAACCTAGAACTTTTGACCATCCCATCTTGACATCCTGAGTGTTGGGATGCCAAGCCTGTACCACCATATCCAGAGACAGCATGAATCTATTTATTTACATGCACACTTGACCGGCACATGTATGTACACCACATGAATGCCTGACACCAGGAAGGTCAGAATGAAGTGTGACATCCCCAGGAACTAGAGTGGTAAATGGTTGTGAGTGACCATGTCACTACGTCTTCTTCAGGACCACGATGCCACTGATACTGAAGGAGAAAACACTGTAGTTTTAAGGACAGGAAGCCACCGCTGACACAAGCATATGTTTGTTGCCAACTGGCTGGGGGGCAGGACTTTTACCTCAATACTGCGATGACCACTCGAACGGCGGTGCGGAACTTGGTGAAGGGACGTGATGTAGTAATCTTCTTATCTGCTTTGGAAGGAAAGACCCCCAAATGAGCAATCATGGAGAGCGTTTCCTGCTCCGAGTCCTGGAATCCACCAATCAGCAGCAGGAGATACTTCTTCTGATAAATCAGAGCTTTCCTAAAGCTCTCTGCTCTCAGGTAATGCAGGTATAGCTTTTCCATCTAAACGGAAGGCAGAGAGTGAGACTCAGAGGAGACAGACACATGCCTGGTATAGCCTGTTCGGTACAACGGCACAGTTAGTTGTTCATTTCAAAATAACGAGATTAAACGGAATGGCACCTCACAAATTATCAGTCACCCATGCACACTGAAGAAGCACTTCTCTTACAAAGGCACCCAAACAAAAACCCTTCTCCACAGCACTCGCAAGTGAGATGCACGAAGACCCTGGGACTTCAGCTCTGGGGGATAGCATTGCACGAAGACCGAGGGACTTCCACTTTGAGGGGATAGCATCACACGAAGACCCTGGGACTTCGGCTCTGAGGGGATAGCATCACGGGTCCCACAGATGATGCAGGTTATGGGAAGAACTGAAACCACAGAGCTTGGATCCAAACCCTGAGAAGCACTTTTCCCTCAGGGGCAAGTACAGGAAAGATAGTCTTCGCCTATAGAGACTGCCTCCTGATGATCTGACCATTATGGGAGCAAACATGGTATCTGCATACATGGTATCTGCGGGTCAGTTTATGCTGCCTGCCTTTCTCATAGTGAGTGATCTGATCCCTAGGGCAGCGGATCTTCTGTGAAGAAGTGTGATTGAACTATGTGTCAACAGACACACCAAGCCAACAAGAACACTGTAGTAGGCAGGGAGGTCTTCCTTCAGGGAACAGGCTCGGGCTCCAGACGGGTCTTACTTTGATATTGTAGGGATTTGTGTCCCCACTTGCAGTCTGCGTGGGCCACTCTGGGTCTGAGTGCCGTAGAGAACTCTGCAGATCCGTTCCATCTTGCTTCAATGAAGACTTGCTTTGCCTCTGTTAAAAATATAAAACCACAGCTGACAGCTCTCTAGAGCCTTTCTTTTTCCATGGGGGATGGGTGTAGGTGCGTACCTGCAGGTGTAGGTCAGAGGTAAACCTTGGGTGTGTTATTCCTCAGGATTTTTTAAGGATGGGGCCTCTAACTGGGGCTCTGAGTTTACACATTAGGCTAGGCTAGTTAGCCCCAGAGATCCACTCGTCTGTTTCCCCAGCACAGGGATCAAAGGTACGTGTGCCACTACAATCTGTCTGTTGGCTGGTTTTGAGGCATGGTCTCACTGTGCAGCTCTTGCTATCCTGGAGATATATAGATCCAGCTGGCCTTAAAACTACCTGCCTCTGCCTCCTGAGTAGTGGGACTAAAAGTATGTGCCACCAGACCTAGCTCACATCTGTCTGTGGACTTTCTGCTTGCATGGCAAGCACATCACTAACTGACCCATCTCCCTAGCCCTCAAGGGGGTGTTCTTAAATAGGAAGAAACATCCTGAGAAAGATGACTCAGCGGACAGCAACACAGGGGACGAGAACAGCATCTGTGCCAATCTAAAAGAAGAAGGCCGGCTATGCTCAAACATGCTGTTTCTACCACAGCTGGCTGAGGACCTACTGTGGGGTGGCCTGGCCCAGATGAGGGTAGGAACTAGGAAAATGTCTCCCGAGGGCTAGGATCCAGGGAGGGGTTACTAGCCAACAGCCATATGGCATGTGTTGTCCCCTGTCACGCTGGGCATCACTTCAGTTCTGCTCAACTCATGAGATCAGGAAAACACTTCAATTTCGTGAAATATGGATACACAAAAGGAATGTTTTAATAAGAACAAACCAGAAATATTGGGGGGCACACAGAGGTACCCCGAGGAGAGTCAGAGGCTAAGGCAGCCAATCAGAAAAAACAAAAGAACATATGAGCTGTCAGTCACTGCCAGAAAACCTTGAACATGAAGAGGGGACTCCACCAGTTCATTCGCTGCCCCTCTTTAATTCACCCATCAAAACTAGCCTTCTCAAGTCTGTGCTAGCCAACCCTCGAGGCCAGGTGCTGCCCATAACTGTGGAAGCCCACAAAAGCTCAGCAGGTTTTATCACTGTCAAATAGATGTAACCTTTAGGAGAAACAAAAAAACCAGTTCAATGGGCACTCTAAACAAGGGGCCTTAAAAACACCTGTGCACAGGTGAGCAGGCTCTGGAGGGAGGTTCTCACCACCTCCCAAGCACTTCCTGGTTCCTCACACCCAGCAGACAATGGGTCTGGGTGATCAGGCACAACCCACGATTTACCCTCCGTCTACCAACAAAATCCAAGAACAAAAGAATCCAGACACAACTGAAAGGAGAAACAGGATTATCCACAACTCCTGAGTGACAGAGCAAAGCAGAAATTAATCCAGTACGGTTGTGGAGAAATTTTGTTTTTGTTTTTGTTTTTGTTTTTCGAGACAGGGTTTCTCCGTGTAGCCCTGACTGTTCTGGAACTTACTCTGTAGACCAGGCTGGCCTCAAACTCAGAAATCCTCCTGCCTCTGCCTCCCAAGTGCTGGGATTAAAGGTGTGTGCCACCACCGACTGGCTGGTTGTGGAGAAATTAAGCAATACTATCTGCATGTTTGTTGGGTGTAAAATACTCCTCCATTCCAGGCTGGCTAAAGCCTGAGACACTCAACAAGAAAAAAAATTAAAAGACCACTGGTCAGCTCAAAGGAGTTAAAGTTACTTAAAATCTGTCTCTGACAATAACAGACTTGAGATCTAACACACAAGAAGATGGGAAGCCCTTCCATATTCGTACTTTAAGATGGTGTCGCTAGGTCTCAAGCCCAGGATAAGCCTCACTGGGTTATTTGTGACTCCTCCCAGCACTCCTCACTCCGCCCCTTACCCTAAACCTCTCCTGCCCGGGGACTGGACTTCCACCCCCGCCTCCCCACCCCCATCCATCTTCCCACCCACACCTGATTCACATATAACTCTGCCATTTGGGCTGCACTGCTCTGTCAGCAGCTCCTCTCTCGACCTCCCTCCCACCCCGCCTCTCCCCTCTAGGCTGGCACAGAGCTGCCTCTTCCTGCTGACTAGCTTTTGAAGCGCCAGAAGTGCTGTACAGGATGCTGGTGGGGGGATGGGGTGGAAATCACTGCTAACAGTCCAGTCCAGCTAGTGATCCTGCTAGTGATGTGCTTGCATGGTACCAACAAGCCAAGCAAGATGTGCTTGCTAGCACAACAGTGGCATGGCTGTTATATGCACAACCCAACTGCTTTCCAATTGGACTTAAGGCCCATTCCTCAAGAAGGCACTCATAGCTGGTACGCTAAGTCAGGGCAAAACTCTGCATCTGGGGAGGTCAAAGGCACCCTCAAGGAAGGAAGGCTACTGCTATTATTTTGTTAAACAGATATGATGTGCCTGTCAGCCTGCCTTCAACATTTATATTCTACATTTATAACCACGGGTCATGAAGGAAAATATTTTTACAGTGGGTAGGCACTGCAAAAATTAATAACTGGTCAAATTCCCAAGAACAAGTAAGTGACTGTTGATGAAGCATAGTGGCCAAAATTCAACAATAAACGAAAACAAAAACCACATCTATATTACTCCCTCCAAAGCTGAAGGAACTCTGGGAAAAGAAGGGACAGAAAGAATGTAAGAGCAGGAAGAAGGGGTAGAATATATTATGTAGCCATTTCTTCCAAACTCAAGCATTCTCTTCTAAATAGGGGAGAAAGACTCATGCAATATACAAGGCTCAGAAAGTTCAGAAAGTTCCAAGATTCCCAAGGCTCCTTCCCAAGGTTATAAAGCAGTTAAGTAATGGCTAGGGAGAAGCACCTAGACTGCCAGTGGAGCTGGGTGTCTAAAGTGTGCAAGGACCACCAGAATACTGTGTTGTGGCAACCTTCCTGGACAGGTGGCTGCTTCTGAGTCACCAACCATGCAACCATAACTACTTCCAATAACTCACTGGTTCACCAAACTCCATTTGGATGGAACTGCTTCTTTGGTCTGTCAAAGATTGGTACCGTAGCTAGGACTAAGTAGCCATCTGTCCACATCTCTTCAGGAAAAGTCATGCAGTATAAGAACTCATAGGTGATACGCAAACTGTCATGGAGTTAGATCCTTAGCTCTGATAAATCTTTATCAACTGATGGACATTTGAATTACTTCTACCTTTTGGATAAGAATAATATTTGTAAAGTTTTATGCATAAGTTTTAATGCATATAAAAAACTTGCATGTACAAGTTTCCTCCCCGCCTTGGAAAAATACCTGAAAAATAGAATTGTTGAGAGACCTTTTGAGAAACTGTTAGACTGCACCTTACAGCTCATTTGATCCTTTACACGCTCGTCCGTAGAGCTAGTGACATAGGAGTGTAAAAGAAAAAGAAAGCTTCTGTAATTCTATATAGACATTTATACTGAACTAGAACTGCCAAACAACTTGACAGAGAACAGAACTTGAAAATGGAGCAGCAGTTCTTGGATACTTGAGTCCCAGGTCTCAGAAACAGTGGGTCAGAAGGGTGGCAACAGCAGCAGCAATGCATGTCAGTCAGCAGCTGAAGCAGGGAGCCTTGGCGGTTGGCACCGGATGAGCGGTGTAGGGCCGTGGCCCTTGAGCGGCTACGTGAGTTCCCTACCTATGTCAGAAGCTTGCGCACCATGAACCATGAACAAATACATTTCCCACTTCAATGTGCAATCCAACAAGTCTGTCTGTCTGTCCAGGGCTCTGCACAACCTGTGGCAGCCTCTGACTGGTTGAATATAGGTGGCAAAAAAGGGGCAGTTTGTACCCAAGTGTTTCCATCACTTTCTAGTTGCTATGACAATGTTCCGATAACCTGTGCTGCTATCATAACGTGTCAGGAACCAGGTCTGACCTTGTGGACCTCGGCCTGTTCCATTCTCTGACAACTCATGACTCACATAATCTTGGAAAGGGGCTGTCAGATGCAATTCGCTATCAGTAGCTCCTGGCCCTTTGGGATTGAGCCTCCAGGTATTACAAAGCCCTGAATCTGAGCCATCTGCAGGACCCCTCTGACCCCATCACTGTCAGACTCAGCCATAGACAACCCAGCATAGAAATGACAGTCTTTTCAGCAATGTATACACAACTACACCTTTGAACAAAGCCAAACTTAGAGTGAAATCCCAGACCCCAAACTACAATTTTCCAGAAAGAACAAATTAAAATATTGGATTCAGAATTCAGGAGCTTTTTTGCTTTGCAAGGAAAATCATTCAGAGAAGCATACAGCATAGACCAGGAGAAAATAGTTCTCACATATTTGAGAAAAGAGTCAACATAATAGGTCATATAGAGCTACCTCTCTGTGCGTAGGAAGGGAAAAAGAGCCATAGTAAGAAATGCGAGGTGCTCGCATATGGCAATGAGAACAGATACTGGAGTTATAAGGAGATTAGGGGTTAAAATGGCAAAGCCTCAAACCCTGGGAAGGATGAACTAGAGGGCTTATGGCGGAGCACGAGACCACCAAACCCAACAGGTTACGAGGACAGAAAGGGATCTGGGTAAGTGATGCAGGCCAGCGGGTCTCCATGTAACTCCCTTCTCTGAGGAACCAACCCACAATACTCTAACTCCTGATGGAAAAGACTGTGACGATTAAAGTGTGAGTAAGCAGAGCTGGAGCAGCAGCTCGGTAGTTAAGAACGCTGCCAGGCTGCTTCCCCAAAGGACTCCCAGCACCCACTTGGCAGCTCACGCCTGTCCATAATTCCAGCTGCAGGAGATCTAATGACCTCTTCTGGCCTCCAAGGTCACCAAGCACTCGTGTGGTTCACAGACATATATGCAGGCAAAACACCCGAGTGCATAAAAATAATGAAGACATTGTAAGGAAAGGTGGAGTCTACCTCCATCTACTTCAAGAAAGAGATCCCAGCCCATCCCCATAGACAGCTAACTGCGAACGACACCTACTTCTTACTAGCGCTGATAATGAAGAGGGTTTACTTTAATTAACAGACCCTGAGACAGCTCCAGGGTCGGAGGAAGGAACAGCGAGTGACACACAGCTAGAAGACAGTCAGCGTCAACAATGAGCAAGAGCCAGGGATGGACAAGGGTGGGATGCTGGACATATGTGGCTGAAGTAGAAAACTGGATGCTAAGATATCAAAACACCAAAGAGCTGCTGGGTACATGACTGGGCTGCTAAAATGCTCGCCACACACACACACACACACACACACACACACACACACACACACACACACACACACACACACACGAGGACCCGAGTTTGGATTCCCAGCAGCCTCAGCTCTGAGGAGGTAAAGACAGGAGAGTTTCTGCAGGAGGCCGGCCGGCCTGCTGCCGAGGCTGTCTACCTGAACCTGTGGGCTCCAGGTTAAGGCTCTGTTTCCAAGGATACGGTGGAGAACAACTGAGGAAGACACCTACTGTGGACTTCTGGACTCAACCTAAACTGGGCACACAAGTACACAAGCACACGGGCACACATGAGCATGCACATACACCTCACAATACTGAACACTGGGTATGATGGCACATGGCTGTATTCTCAGCACTTAAAATGATGCAATAGGGAATCAGAAGTTCGAGGTCAGCTGCAGTTACATGTGGAGTTGGAAGGAGCTACCTAGGATTCTGTCTCAACCCGACTCCTCCACAAAATCCAAGTAAACAAAACGAAGCCCATAAAGCTTGACTGGCAGTGCATATGTGCAGGTGACTGAGTCAAGAGGAATAACCAGCTAGGAGCTTAAGACGAGCCAGTGCAGCATAGCACGATCCTGGAATTCTGAGTCCGGCTGTACACTAGAAGGGATGGAGCCCCACAGCTGACCAGGAAAAGCGGTGTACAGGCCCACATCTAGGAAGCAGCAGCCCAGTCCCCTGACCAGCAGAGTGGACAACTCTGACAGACCATCGTGGCAGAGACGGGACACAGATACGTACATTAAGAACGCAGCCCTTCTGTGAGTGGTGCTTCAGGGTCTTCTCGAGCCGAGAGACGGTCCTGCACAGCTCTGCTTTCTCTCGGGTTGCCATGCCTACAGCTTTTGTGAGGGCATCGTTGTCGCTCAGCAATTCATTCATGAGCTGGACCTGGAGTTCTGCAGCCATTTTTTTCTTGAAAAGGAGTAAACGAATTTATAAGAATTTTGAGTTTGGGGGCAGGTAAGAGCCATTGACTTCTCTTCTAAGGGTCCTGAGTTCAATTCCCAGCAACCACATGGTGGCTCACAACCACCTGTAATGAGATGACGCCCTCTTCTGGTGCGTCTGAAGACAGCTACAGTGTACTTATTTATATTAATAAATAAACCTTTGGGCCAGAGCAAGCAGGGACTGAGAGAGTAGGGTTAACCAGAGCGAGCAGAGGTTTACTCTAACCCTAACCCTAATTCCCATCAACCACATGAAGGCTCACAACCATCTGTACAGCTACAGTGTACTCATATACATAAAATACATAAATAAATCTTTATAAAAAAAGAATTTTGTGTATTATTATTACTGATTGTTTCAGGGACTATAATTCTCAGAAGGTTTGGAGTCTGAAAGCAGGCTTGTGGGGCTGGGCAAAACACTATGGGACAGGAAACAATAGGCCAGCAAATTGCAATTTTTTTTCCATCTTTTATAAAATAGGCCACACAAAACTGGACTACTCTGGCACATAAAGTGACACAGGTCTGTTACAAGTACTGTCCTGATTTGAGTATTTCAAGAGTCCCATAACAAGGCGGTGAATTAAATAGGGAATGTTTCAGTTCACCCTGAGGGGGCCACACATGTAATCGAATTATTACACGCCTGTGCACTTACAATTGGAACCTTTAGTCCTATGTGGAGGAATTTTAGAACCTGGACACAGAGGGGAGGGATGGGACCAACCATATCTCCCTACGGCACTCCTTGAGTGGGGAAAGAAGTGGGTCACAGCAGGTGGCACAGCTTCTCTATTATCTGATAGCATGCTATAATCTAGATCTACCACAGGACACTGGTCAGCAACAATGTCAGCATCCAGGACACGCAGGACCTGTGAGCGACCACAGAGGCTGCAATTTCACTCCGGCTCTCAGCGGAGGCAGACCAGAGGCAGGCTGCTGTGGGTAGGTGCTCCACTTCCTGGGCATCTGGCCTCATCAGAAGAACCCCTGCCTGCCTTCTGCTCAGTCTGCAGCTCTCAGGATGAGCCTGGGCACCATGCACAGTGAGCATCAAGGGTACATGCAAATGGTACAGCTGAGACCCCAAAAGAGGACAGCAAATGGTGTACCCACCAGGACACATATGGCACATGATCACTCACTTGCCCACACAACAACGGAGGAAGTGATGGTGAATAGACAAGCTACAAAGAAGCCATGACATCTTCTACCAGCCCCCAAGAAGACCACGGCTGCGAGCCTAGCTTCAGGCCACTCTCTGGCTAGAGCGAGCCATGTGTTGACCACATGGAGGAGCCCAGCTGTACCTGAAAGGAGGTGGGCATGCTCAGTTCAGACTTCAGCTCCTCAAGCGTGCGCATTAAGGATGCTACCGCCTTCTCATTGGATGACGTCCAATCTTTAATTGTCCTAGGAAAACAAGCAGGTGTTTAAAAGGTTTGTGTAGACCCCGGATGACCGCAATCCTAAGCTATTCAAAAACTCTCTGTTAGTGGCACAGAGAAAGTGCATCTGTGCAGCATTGTCTCTGGGAAACTGAGCGGTCCAGCTCTGCACTCCCACGTGCGTGATTTATTTGCCGGGCTGGTGTGTCCCTTCACTCAGAGTCTGTGAGCCCAGAATGCTATGGTGGAAGCTTGACCCCGCCAGCAAACAGACACAGATGAGAGTCTAACCTGAGCTAGTGGTGGTGCCAGCATCCCCACATTCCCACATCCCTGCCTCCCTGCATCCCACCACTTCCTGTTGGATTGCTAATAACAAAAGCGTTTCCCTAGGTAGCAAGATGTCTTCACTTGCTGCCAACCGAGCCTGACCACCTGTGTTTGACCTTCCACTTGGTGGAGGGAGACAGCAGACTCCCACGAGCTGTCCTCTGACCTCCATGCATTCACCCACACTGACACAAATGTGCAAAATAAATAAATATAGCAATAAAAAACATCTAATTGCTGTCCTAAATGAAATCATGCTGTACAGCAAACCAAATCTAGATATGGACAAGGGGCCGTCCTAGCTGACAATAGTCCCCTCCCCCCAGGGGGGCATGGAGGACACAGGACAACAAGCTGAGGGAGCATCCAGGCCTGGATACTACACAGCTAGGTGCATAAAAACAAAACAAAACAAAACTAAACAAAGGTCAGCACAGCCTCAAACTATAAATAACAAGATTTTTGTTTTCTTTATTTCTGAAACAGGGTTCCAGGTTTTGTTCTGGAACTCACTCTGTAGATCAGGCTGGCCTCAAACTCAGAAATCTGCTGCCTCTGCCTCCCAAGTGCTGGGACTAAAGGCATGTGCCACCACCACCTGGCTAACAAGATTTTTTTTAGCATTAGAATGTAAAAATACGGTTTTATCAGGATCCTTCAAAAGACCTTGCCCATTAGTTCAGCTAAATTCATGGAATGGGAAAATGTGTGCGACACCTTTAAGACACAGTCCTGAAATCAAAGGTGCCAAACACTTTTTTTTTTTTTTTTTGGTTTTTCAAGACAGGGTTTCTCCGTGTAGCCCTGGCTGTCCTGGAACTCACTCTGTAGATCAGGCTGGCCTCGAACTCAGAAATCCGCCTGCTTCTGCCTAAACACTTCATTTTTTGTCCTTTTTAAAATAGTCTTGCTATATAGACCTTGTTGGCTTGGAACTCACTATGTAGACTAAGCCAGTCTTGAACTTGCGGTGTGCCATTAGTTGGACGGGTGGGGCTGGGGTACCAGTGGCCCCTGGGGATCATGTGCGCACGCATACCTGTCTACTGTGTGGTTGGTAAAGCTCGTGAGGAGCCCAGCTGCACACAGTAGCTGCTGTCGGATCTTCTCCAGTTCCTGTTGCTGCTCCTGGAACTGGTCCTTCTCCAGGGAAGCCAGGCCAGGGGAGCCCCGGCCAGGGCCGTTTCCTCCGGGCATCTCCTCTTTCCATCTCAGCTCCCTCACCACACGCTGAAGCTGCTCGATCTTATGTTCGTCACGCTGACGCTGTATCTCCAACTCTCGCTGTCACAACAGCAAGAACACAAGCAAAGGGCATTACACTGGGCATAGTGAGTGGGGCATGCCCACTGCCAGCACTCGGGAGGTGGAAGCAGGGGATCGTGAGGTGATGATCATTTGTGATGTACACAGTAAGCTGCATGAAGGCCAGCCCCAGAAGCATAGTAAGATCTCATCTTACAACACCACAAAAGTCTTAAACAATCACCTGGCCAAAGATCAGCACTGCAATGCAATACCGCACAGGGGAACATCCTTCAGCCCCCCAAAAACCAACCACAGCGCCTGTCAAGAAAGGGGTTATGCTGTTTATTGGCCCTCTATCCAGATCCTGACAGCAAATCTACCCAGCACCAACACCACAGCCAGGCAAACTCCCACAGCAGAGTCTACACTGGAGTCTCATCCAAGTCCAAGGCAAGCCCACGAGGTAACCAGCAGAGAAGCCTAGGAGGCTGACACGGGCTGAAGTCCATTTATACACACATCCCACCACGCGAGCCAGCACAGGGGGACAACAGCAGGCAAATGACAAATTATGCGTGCCACTGGTAGCCCTGTGGCCTCGGAGTCTAGCCCTACAAATGGAAGTGAGCTCACCTGTGAGTGCCACAGTACGGTAGAGCTGCTAGCCCAGGACTGGGCACTGGGCAAAAAGCAACCAGTGGACGTGCACCCTCCCCCGCCCCCCCACCCCGACGTGGAGGTGGAGTCACCTCACCAGGTAAGGGGAGGAGGAACACAGGGGTCTCAGGGAAGGCCAAGAAGGCTTAGAGGGTAAAGGTGGACGAAGAGACATGGATCCACAGGGTTATCCTTTGACCTCCATGTGCCCACCATGGGTGAACGTGCGTGAGCGAAACAATGTTCCTTTCTTAAGCCTAAGCTGGTGGTTCTATACTTCTGTGCCAAAACAATCAAAAGCAAAAGGGCCTTGCTAGGATCTCTGTGAGTTCAATACCAGCCTAGTCTACTCTGCAGGTTCCAGACCAGCAAAGGCTACATAGTGAGGCCTTGTCTCAAAAAGACCCCAAACACCAAACAAACAAACAAGCAAAAAAAAAATTAAAAATAAAAAAACAAAAGGGACCCAGGCTGGTTTTGAACTTGTGATCTATTAACCTCAGGCTCCTGAGTGCCAGGATTACAGGTATTTGGGAGGCAGAGGCAGGTAAATTTCTGAGTTTGAGGCCAGCCTGGTCTAAATAGTAAGTTCCAGGACAGCCAGGGCTATACAGAGAGACTCTATTTCAGGGAAAATAAAATAAAGGAAGACGACTTCTCAGCCCAGCCTAACCACCTGGGTCTTAACACTCTGATCTGAAACTAAAGATGTAGGAAAACTACAGGCTAATATCCTTTCTGCATACAGCTGCAAAGACTCTCAACAACATAATCACACACTGAGCCAGCTAAACAGAACTGTTCACCACGGCTGGAATGAAAGGCCGGCTCACCTGCTGCAAACCCACTGCTGAAATAGTCTATCACAAAACCTGCAGACGTGAAGAAACACTGAAAAAATACCTAGCAAAAGTCTTAATGTTTGTGGCGGAGGGAGCAGCGCTAGAAATATTTCTGAGGCAAAACACTCCCCGCTGAGCTATGCTCTAGCTCACTCCCTAAGTCTAATACTCTTATAATTTAAAACAGATTGTAAAAGACGGAATAACCAGAGATTAAAGAGAATTGCCTCTGACCAAGTGCACCCACAAAAATAAACATGGGTCCTAGGGAGTGATCCAAATGTCCTAAAACTACAATAACTAATGTCACACAACAGCAGGAGGCTGGGCTGGATTTCCCCCATGCAGGAGGGGAGACACGGGCTCCCATTCTGCCCACTCTGGGCCGCCCTGTGTCAGCCAGGGCGAGGGGCAAGATGAGAGGTGAACGATGAGCTGGTGAAGCGCCTTAGTGGGCAAGGCAAAGCACTTGCCACACTAGTCTGATGACAGGAATTGAGTGTTCGAAGCCTGGCCAATGGAGGACAGCCAACACCCCAGAGTTCCCTCTCACCCCCACCACACACGCCAGCAGAAAGACTTGAGCACTGCAGAGGGGCCTCAGTGGTCAAGAGCACTGGATCCTCTAGAGGACCCAGGTTATATGACCTATATGTCCAGCACCTACACAACAGCTTACAACCATCTGTAGCCCCAGTTCCAGGAGCTCTAGTGCCCTCTTCTGACAGCCACAGGCACTGCACGCACATGTGCGCAGACACAAAGGTAGGCAAAACGACCATACATAGAAAATTAAAAAAAATAAGTTAAAAAGACATCAGACTGGACATGTGTTCGAGTGAAGAGGACTTGTTGAGACATCAAGCTACATAATGCAGCCTACACAATTCAGTGCTGTTCCTGTCATCCTCAAAGGTCAATCTTTAACACAGTAATGGCTACATATGAGAAATTCATAGTAAGCATTGTACTAAACGGGAACATCAGAGTGTTTCTTCTAAAATCTGGAACGAGGCAAGAGTCTCCACTCTCTCTACTCATCATCAATATATGCTTAACGCTCAGATAGAAGACAAAAGAAATAAATAAGAGGGTACAGGCAAAAATCAAATTAGTATTTCCAGACCATATGATCCTACACTTGAAAGACCTAAGAACTTCACCAGAAGCTCTTAGACATAATGAACACTTTCAGCAAAATGGCCAGATACAAATAAACAAACATAATTGCACACACCAAGACCTCTACAATGAAAACTTTTAAAAGCCAATGAAGAAAGAAACTGAAGTGGGTACCTTGAGGGAAAAGCTTTGCATGAACTGAAAGAATTACTATTGTGGAAAATGGTCCACAAATTTAATATAATCCCCATCAAAATCCCAATGACATTCTTCAGACAACTAGAAAATCCTTAATCCCAAGCCCTTGGGAGGTAGAAGCAAGTAGATTTCCAGGCCAGCCTGGTCTACACAGTAAGTTCCAGGATAGCCAGGGGCTACACAGAGAAGCCCGGTCTCGAAAAAGCCAGAAGAAGAAAATCTTGAGGCTCATATGGACACAAACAGTCATGTCCACGCTTAGCAGAAAGCACACTGCCAAGGAGGTCAGCACCCCTGACGTCAGACTACACTACAGCACCACAGTCACACACCACACTAGGAAGGGCCATGTGGAACAGAGTGGGACAGAGGACCCAGAAATAAGCCCACATTACAGGGCTGGCAAGATGGCTCAGCGGTTAGGAGCACTGACTGCTCTGCCGAAGGTCCTGAGTTCAAATCCCAGCAACCACAAGGTGGCTCACAACCATCTGTAATGAGATCTGATGCCCTCTTCTGGGGTGTCTGAAGACAGCTACAGTGTACTTACATATAATAATAAATAAATCTTTGAGACGGAGCAAGCCGGGCAACACAGATCCTGAGTTCAATTCCCAGCAACCACATGAAGGCTCACAACCATCTGTACAGCTACAGTGTACTCATATACATAAAATAAATAAATAAATCTTTAAAAAAAATTAAGCCCACATTGCTACAAACACCCAATCTTTGACAAAAATGTCAAAGATCAAATATCCTTTCCTTAGCGGTGGTGCTGGAAAAACTGGTAACACACACACACACACACACACACACACACACACACACACACACAAAACAAAACCCTCTTAGTGTAAGCTGGAAAGCACCCCCTGGTACAGGGATAAGCAAAGGCCTCCTGGGGACAAAGACGTTCTGCACGTCGGAGACAATGACATGAAGAAAACGGTTACAGGACGGAGGGAAGCCACTTGCTGACTACACAGGATGGGGGATTAACATGAAGAACTGCACAAACCAAGTGGCCAAATCCCCCACCCAACACATCAATGCTCTAGTTGACTGGGCCAGCACTTGCAAGAGAACAAATCTAAGTGGCTACTGACCACCCCGAACCACTAGGGAAATGCTATTTAAAAATGCTCCAAGATCCTATCCCAACCATCAGAATGACTGCCAGTAAGAGGAGATGATGAGTGTAGGCCAGGATGAGGATCCGGGCCTCAGGACAATGAGAACTTGTGTAGCTCTATGGGAAAGTCAGGTAAATCTACGACATACCGTAGCCTGGACTGAATGTACACCGTAAGTATCTCATGTCCGTATACCACAGACGCAGGGCCCTGCATAACCACAATGATAACTTTACTCTTCACAACACAGCAAACGGAATGAGCCTGGACAGGCATCAGCAGCACAGGGGCAGATAAATAACCCCGCCATTCCACATACCCAACAGAACTGTGTGGTCATGAAGCCACGGCATCAGAAGGAAACCGAAATGGATGAAACTGCACGTCATTATATATTACAAATGAATATATAAATGAAATAAGACAAACCGAGGAAAATTTACAAATATGGCTGTACGTGTGTATATATATAAATATATTTATATACGTATGTATTTATAAGGAGATCCATATGACATGAAAGTTGACTCTGTGTGTGTGTTTTGGGAGGGGGGGGGCGGTGAGGAATCCTGGGAGGAAAGGCACAGATACAGAGAGAGTGAGTGAGCATAAAATACTACAGCACATTGTGTGAAAATGCCAGCATGGCACTCACCATGTTGTTCATTAACTTAAAAATTTGGTGAAAATTAAACAGCAAAGTAAATTTTAAAGGAGAATGAAAAACGATCATTTTCAAATTCACAAGAGACTGGCAGGGAGCCCAAAGAGCTGAGCAATACCTGGACCAACAGCGCACTTGCACCTTTAACTTCAAAGCCTGTTACAAAGAAAGCTAGGGTGAGCCACACAGTGTGGCATCAGCACACAGAAGAACAGGAGGAGGGAGGCCAGGAACAAGTCCCCGAGAATGGCCACCACCTCTGGCCGATCAGGGGCAGTAGGTAAAGACAGATCAGCTGCTGGAGGATTGCTCTCACCAGCGTCTCCTTGTCTCTCTGCCACTTCCTCTTGTCCAGGTCTCCGCGGCTCGACCGCCTCTCCATCCTCCTGGAGTCCTTGCGTGCTTCTTGCTCTTTCACTCTGGCGGATAACTGTTCTAATTCTGCCTGCAACCAAGCTGCCTTCTCCCTCTCTCTCTGCAGACAGCATCCCAGCTCCTGTTTGTGGGTCCGCAAGGCGTCCACGGCTGACCTCAGGTTGCCACTTACCTCCTTCTCTCTCTTGAGCTCTACGCAGCGCTCCTGAGCCTGAGCCTCCAGCTGCTGCTGGGTGTGGGCAGCCTGTTTCTGCACCTTTTCAAGCATTGCCTCTAGCTCCAACGCACGAGCCTTCTCTGCTTTCAGCTTTCGCAATAAAGCATGCTGCACTTGTGTCTCTTGGCGGGCACAGGCCTCCTGCGCATTGCGGCTCAGCTGCTCCGTCAAGAGCCGCTCATGCTGCAGGGCCTCGGAGAGCTCGAGTGAGCGGCTCCGCTCAGCCTCTAGGCTCTTCTGCAGCTCGGAGAGCTGGCCCTTCTCCTGCGCCAGCAAGGCTTCACAGCGCGAGGCCTCGATCTGCAGCTCCTTCTGCAAGTTGTCCTTGGCCGCACGCTCATGTTTTAAAGCAACACACAGTTGGTTATTTTGAGCAAGCTGCTTCTCCAAAGATATTTTCAACTCCTACATGAGTGGGAAAAAAAAATAGTAATAATTAATACCAAAAGGACAAGGATCTAGACGGTTTCCTTATTTACACTTTTAATTCAGAAATCACAACTTTTCAAAATTATCCTGTGTGTAAAACTGTACTCAGGACTGCATGTACAGAGACAGTATTGAGAAAGTACATGCACACATCTTTCTCCCTTTCTTAGATGTCCCAAAACACCAGGATGCTCAAGAAGGTGGTGTTTAAAGACATGCACTGCAGCTGAAGCCCATGAGCTACAGGACACAGCTGAATGTGAGGTGCACAGACGCCACACGTTTGCCCCATCTGCTTTCTGAAGACCTTAGATGCTAAGCATCATCCGGCTAGCTACAAGGAGGTTGTGTGACACTGGGGATAACAGCCACGCCTGTCAATAAAAAAGTCTAAGGCCCAATGAGCTGAGGCAGGAAACAGGAGGTAGGAATGAGAGAAAGGATTCTGGGAAGGAGTCCGGAAAGCAGGAGATTCGCCAGAGAATGCTGTGGAGACATACGGAAGACTTATGGAAGAAGACAAGGACGGGAAAACAGTCATGTAGCTGAACTCCTAGTAGAATAAAAGGGGTAATAAGTTAACAGCTACTTGGAGAACATAGGAAAGATTACAGCCTGAGCATTTATTAATAAATAATTCCAGGAATTAAGAGATCGTGAGGAAAAGTTCCAGTGACAACTGGGCTCCAGGGCAGGCCTCATGAGCTGGACCTGGCCTGACTGTCTTCTCCTTGAGGACTAGCTGCCATCCTACCAGAGGCACTGTGCAGGTTTCCGATGGGCAGAAGCAATGATACGCCTAGCCAGCTATGACGACTAGGGACCACGATGACTAACCCGCTTGGCACCACAGCTCAAAGTGTGCAGCAGTGGCACAGATACCTCAGGGGCAGCCAAGGGCTTTCCTCTGATTGGTCTTAAGGGCCATGCAATAAGAGGGATATCACCCCTGGTGCTGGAAACCTAACCAGTATCCTATTTATAAAGTCAAAAACAAAATAAATAAATATATAGCCTTATTTTGTCTTAAAGTCCTTTTGACGGGGCTGCCCGCCATCGAGAGGAACAAGAAAGGTAGTCACCTCCAGGGCCCGGGAGCTCTGGCCCTCCCTCTGCAAGTGCCGCAGCTGCTGCTCCTCCTGCTGGGCCTGGAGGGCCTGCCCCTTTCCGCGCTCAGACTCCAGCTCCTCAAGTACGACCTTCAGCTCGTTCTCCTTGCCGTCCAGCACGGCTCTGGGAGGGAGAGGCAAGGGGTGGCAATGTAAAAGGGGAAATCCGGGCAGGCTTCCCTCCCGCCACTGTCACATGGATATCCAAAGCCCCCACAGCACCTGCCGGCTGAAGCAGAGGAAGTTCCACTGTAGGACCATGTCACATGGCCATACCTGAGCCGCAGGACTTCCTGTTGCACCTTGTCCAGCGACTCCAACAGGCTTGTGTTCTCCTGCTTACAGGCATGCAGCTCGGACTTCAAGTCCTGGACGGCACTCTGCTCCACCATCAGGCGCTTGCGCACCTCGCTCGCCGTCTCCTGTTCTTTGCTCAAGGTTTTCTGTAAGTCGTTCGCTATGCACTTTTCCTGTTCCACTTTGTATGCCAATAGTTCGACTGAGAAGAATTAAAATGGTAGACTGCACGTTATCCATGAGTCCCTAGTGTGCCGCACCAGCTCAGTTGTGTCATAAGTGATGTTGATTTGGGGGAGAGGAGTTCCTGTGAGTGTCTAAGGGAGCCAAGCACTCAGGGACCTGTCCCTCTGTCGTCTCAGGTGTAACCTGCTGGTCAGGACACGCCCTGTGACCCATAGCACCACCACCCATCCTCACACACCATATTCCTACAACAGAGACAAATTAAGGCCCTGTGGCTTACAGAAAAATTCTCCCAGAACCTCAGAAAGACTGGTTCTACACAGTCCTCTGAAAATACAGAAGGGGTCTGTCTGGTTCCTGCAAAGCCAGTGCTCTGCCAACATAAGAATCAAAAAGGGGCCGGGCGGTGGTGGTGCACACCTTTCTTTAATCCCAGCACCTGGGAGGTAGAGGCAGCAGGATTTCTGAGTTCGAGGCCAGCCTGGTCTACAGAGTGAGTTCCAGGACAGCCAGGGCTACACAGAGAAACCCTGTCTCAGAAAAAAAAAAAAAAAAAAAAAAAAAAAAAAGACTGTTAAAGAATCAAAAAGGGATTCAAGACTACAGAGCAGGACTCTTATAAATAGACACAAAATTGAGTACAGCCAAGACATGTGCATGCGCATGACCCAGCACAAGGGTGATTGCCTGACAGAAACCCGACAGAAACAGGGATACTGACCAGTGCAGAAGAAGAACACCAGACTGTGAGGCAGGCCGCCATGCTAGGGCCTGATCAGTCCATGGCCAGAAAGGAGACAGAGTATTTGTTCACAGATGTCATGTCCATAAAAACCTCCCTAAATGTGAAAACTTGCATACAACAAGATCCTGAATTCCACTGAGACACCGCAAGAGTCCTGAACTCTTGTACTGTTCAGGGCTTCCTTTGCTTCCGATGGCCTGGCAGGGCAGGGCAGGGCTGGGGGGAACTGCATGCCGGGGTAGAAGCAGGGGCACCCACCTTGTCTTCGAAGCTGGTGCTCCCGCTGGCTCCCTCGGGCCTCTGTGCTCGTCAAGGCTGCACACAATTGCTGCAGCTTCTCTTGGTTCTGGAGGTGTGTCATGCGGAGCTGAGCTCGTAGGGCCTGAATCTCCGCTAGCAGGCTGCTCCGGTCTGGCAGACACAGGTGTTCCTGGACCTTCTGCAGGTCTCCCTGGAGGGTAGGGAAGAACACACGAGGTGTGAGCGCTGGAAGGCAAGCACCCAGGCGAAGAGGCAGAAGGCAGGCATGCCTGCTTCATCCTGCACTGCCAAGCCTTTCAAACCCAAGCTTCCAGGGCTGCTGAGACAGGTTTAATAGCTTGGTAAGGATGTAGCAGGTGCACAGGACCCAGGGCCTGGCCTCCCAGGACCTTCCTCACAGCCCAGGGCCTTCCTCACAGCCCAGGGCCTGCTGCATCAGTACCTCAGTCTCAAGTCTAGACTTCTTATCTGTACCCAGTGACACAAACAGGATTCCTACTGTCCTACCATGCTAATGTCCTCTAGCCCATGTGCAGTGTGCTTGGTGGCCCAGGAGAGCCCAAAGAGTCTGCTCTTTTGCTAGGTGTGTTCCAGGGAGAAAGACGGAAGGACGAATCCACCAAGCACATTAGCACTTACACCTGAAAGCATGATGTCCCACAAGGTTTCTTCAGCCCGTGGTCACCACATTCCAAAGTTTAGAAAACCATGTAAGCCGAAAGTTTCCTAAAAGACGGACTCGCTCACCCTCTCTGGAAGGTGGTGACCAAAGGCCAGGTTCAAGGCTGCTGCTCACCTGCTCTTGAATGACCTTCTCCAGCCTCCTGACCAGGGAGTTATGATCTCCGAGGTCTGAGCCGTAAGGCCGAGGCTGCAGCTCAGCCTCCTGCTCCCTGGCAAACACTTCTTGTATGGCCCGCAAAAGCTCCTCACTCCACGTAAGGTGTGTCTCCAAAGTTTCCTTTAAAGTAAAACAGGAGACCCGGGGCGGGGCTGGGGTGCAGGCTCAGTGGCAGAGGCTCACCTAACATCCCCCCAACACACAGAGACACACAGACACACACTCTCTGTGTCCTCGGTGCACATTCATGTGCAACCAACAGAATGTATCCCGCAAGTTCACATATTCAGCCCTAATATCCACGGTGAAGAATAGCATGCCACTTGGATTAGCCATGATCACACAGTGGGGCTCTGACCACGCTGTGGTCAGTTATAGCTGCAGGAGTAGAAGAGTATGCTCTCTCTCTGTTGTTCGAGGAGGAGGCAACTGCACAGTCAGGCTGGTGTCTGAGGGCAAGCACCAGTCTCCACACAGCCCAGAAATAAACACCTACTGTCTAAACTGCTTGGTCTGTGGTGTTTTATCATGGCAGCCGCATAGGCAGAGGATAGCAGAAACCAGTCTGACTGAAGACTGGAACTGCCCAGCAGGACTCAGGGTGTGAGAAGCAAAGGCTATCAACAAAATACTGATACCAGTTCTCTAAGAGCGAAGTGCCTGGTAAACTGATGACTCACCAGGAAAGACCACTCGGGCCGTCTGAATGAAAATGCCCCCACCCCACTTCCCACCTGGGTTCACAGGAAGCCGCACTGTTTGAAACCATTAGGAGGTGTGGCCTTGCTGAAGGAAATGTCCTTGGGGGTGGGCTTTGGGTTTCAAATGTGCAAGCCAGGCCCACTGGCTCTCTCTTCCTGCCTGCTGGCCCAGATGTAGAACTCTCAGCTGCCTCTCCAGCACCATGACTGCCTGCTTGCTGCCATGACGATAATGGACTAAACCTTTGAACCTATAAGGCAGTCCCAAAGATATGCTTCCCTTTATAAGAGTTGTCAGGGGCTGGAGAGATGGCTCTGCGGGTAAGAGCACTGACTGCTCTCCTGAAGGTCCTGAGTTCAAATCCCAGCAACCACACGGTGGCTCACAACCATCTGTAATGAGATCTGACGCCCTCTTCTGGTGTGTCTGAAGACAGCTACTCACATATAATAATAAATAAATCTTAAAAAAAAAAAAAAAAAGAGTTGCTGTGTTCACGGTATCTCTTCACAGCAATAGTAACCCTAACTAAGGACAAACACATATCCAAGAATATTTGGGCAGAACAAATTCATCTTGAAGAATGGATAAACACACACACACACACACACACACACCATGCTGGGTATATATATAAAAAAGGTGAGATGAACCTGAAAAAGAGTTAAGGATGGGGGTGAATGTGATCAAAAATGTATGAAATAATAAGAATAATAATAACAATAACATTTTAACGCTGACATTAGTGGGTGGAGAGGCGGCTATTGGTAAAGTGCACCAGCTGCTCTTCCAGAAAACTCACGTTAGCTCACCTCTATGTCTAACTCCAGTCCCACTGGATCACACAAACTCTTCTGGCCTCTGTGAGCACCAGGCACACATGTGGTGTACAAACATAAATGCAGACAGGATACTCACACTCATCAAATAAATTAATTTTAAAAAATACTGATATCAGGGGCCAGCAAGATGGCTCAGCAGGCAAAGGCTCCTGGGCCCAAGTGTGATGACCTGAGTTCAACACTCAGAAAACACACGGTAGGGGAAGGAAATCCAACTGACCTCCACACACGAGACAGTAACCCTTCACTACACGCTACATAACAAACATTATTTTTTGAAATATTGGTTGGTATCAGGAGTAGTGAGGTGAAATGCAGCTACCCCTGGGCATAGTGGTTTGGATGAGAAGTGTCCACCATACTCTAAGGAACACTCCGTCCCCAGGCGGTGGCTCTGTTTGGGGAGGTGTAGGTGGTTTGGCCTTGCTAGAGAAAGTACCTCATTGGGCGGCAGGCTCTGAGAGTAGAAAGCTGTAGGCACTTACAGTTTACTCCCTGCTTCTTGCATATGACTGAGATGTGAGCTTTACTTAAGCTCCCTGTTCCTGCCCGCCCCACCTCTCCATCATGGACTCTTCCTCTGCAACCTTAAGCCAAAACAAACCCTTTCTCCTGGGAGCTGCCTGGGTCACAGTGCTCAGTCACAGCAACAGAAAAACCACAAATAGGACGGGCGGCCTTCTCTCCCTCTCTGGCTACTGAGGTGGCTGCTGTACTGGCTGCTGCACCGGCTGCTGCACCGGCTGGCCCTGGGCTGGAAAGGCCCAAAGCTACTGGAGCTACCCCGCTGGGTATCTTGTGCTTCCTGGCTTTCAAAGCCATGGCGGCGGTTATGACCACGTTATGAGCAGGTCATGTGGCTCCTTACTGAGCCAGCAGTCGCCTACCTTCTCTCCTCTGTCAGTTGTCACCTCCGAAAGGGCCTGCTTGTCCTTTGGGAAGCCATCCAGGGGGTCTCGTGGTTCACCCTTGCTCAGTGTGCTCGAGGGGTCCTGGCTTTCTGACAAGGCCAGTATCTGGTGACTCTCATCAAATACCATCTGCAGCAAAGCCTACAGCAGGAAAAAAGAAAAACATCAGGAAGCAGAAGGCAGCCCAGCCTGAAATCATCAGCCACACACCCAAATACCACCACCTCAACTTTTTCACAGTACAGTGTTAGTACACTAAAGCCCTCCTGCCAGTGTTATGTATCATATATAATTAGGAGAGACACAAAGAATCAAGCTAAGAGATGTGTGCTGGCTGGTTTTGTGTCACCTTAACACAAGCTAGAGTCATCAGAGAGGAAGGAGCCCCAGTAGAGGAAATGCCTCCCTGAGATCCAGCTGTAGGGCATTTGCTCAACTAGTGATCAATGGGGGATATACTAGACCACTGTGTGTGGTGCCATCCCCAGGATGATGGTTCTGGGTTCTATAAGAAAGCAGGCTTGCCGGGCCGTGGTGGCACACGCCTTTAATCCCAGCACTTGGGAGGCAGAGGCAGGCAGATTTCTGAGGCCAGCCTGGTCTACAGAGTGAGTTCCAGGACAGCCAGGGCTATACAGAGAAACCCTGTCTCAAAAATACAAAAACAAAAACAACAAGCTGAGCAAGCCAGGGGAAGCAAGCCAGTGAGCAGCCTTCCTCCCATCCCAAAGCTTCTGCATCAGCTGCTGCCTTCATGTTCCTGCCCTGCCTCCTCTGGTGATCAACAGCGAAGTGTAAGCTGAATAAAACCCTTTCCTTCCCAACTTGCTTCTTGGTCATGATATATCATTGAAGCAATAGAAACCCTAACTAAGCTAAGACAATCACTTATTCTAACCACCCTCTTCTCTGTGTGTGTCTATGTGTATGTGTGTGCATGTATGTGTGTACATGCATGCACACACACATACACACAGGTACACATGTACACATGTGCACACACATTATGTGTATGGAAACCGTGTGTGTTTTCATAGACATCAGGAACCTTCTGCTACACTGGCTGGCCAGCAAGCCCCAGCAATACCTACGGCTGAGATTATAGACACAAGTTGCCACACCCTGGTTTTATAAGAGTGATAAACTGACCCTCAGAGCCTCATGTCAGTTAGTGTGGGATCTAGTCTCCCTAGTCCTTGGTTTCCATTCTCAAAGGAATAAAAGAAAGTTTACTTTAAACTTACATTATTTCAGAATTCTGAATAACATTAACACTGTTTTCTTTCCTGGTGGGCTGCTAGAGGCAGGTCGACAAATGCTAGCTGCTCTTGCAGAAGACCCAGGTTTAATTCCCAGAACCCACATGGCACCTCACAACCATCTGCAAAACTTCGATTGCAGGGGAGCTGACACCCTCTTCTGGCCAGCATGGACAAAAGGCACGTAGCGGTATCTACAATCTCAACACCAGGCAGGCCGAATTAGAGGCCAGACTGGACTACACCATGAGACCCTGTTACAAAACAAAGCACTGTTTGGGACACTACTATTATTTGGATATGACGCCACACCGGCAGGGTACCACTGACTTACTTCATCATGTTGACATCAATGTCTGTCATAAATGACTTAATTGCCCAGTGGCTCCTACTAGCTTTTTCCTATAAAGAAAACAGTACTCGCCCCCCCCCCCCCCCCCCCCAGTTCAGACTCATCCAGAACAAACCAGTTCTGAGACTCTCAGGCAAGAAGCTGTAAGGCCCTTAACCTAGGGGGATGCCACCACCTGGGGGACAGACACAGGACCACAGAAGAGGGCCTTCAGGTGAGTCTCCCATACCGTGATGGCTCAGGATGAGGGCAGCCCACCAATGGGCTAAGTGTGCCCATGTGGACAGGTGCAGCTCTGGGTCAGCAAACAAGGAAGGGACAGGTTTTTCCATGTCATTGGGGCTGCCAATACTCTGGGGCATTATTACCTTCATTTGCTTTGCATGGACCTCCTTCTCCTTCATTGCTCCTAGTGACTGGACGAACCTCCTAGAGAAAGGAGCAGAAGCAGCAGCTACTAGGTCAGTGCCGGGAGTCTCGGGTCCTTCTGAGCCCAGGGGCAGCATCATAGCAATGTCTGGGCCGTCACCTGGAAGCACACAGGGTCAGGGGTTGAAGCCACAACATCTGTTTCCAACTGCAGTTGCAGCAAGTCACGGCACATAAAGCACCGATTAGCACCAGGCGAAGGTGTTAACGATTTCCATAAAACACGAGCCGGAGGAAAATGAGCAAGGGCGGAAAAGGTTGTATGCTGGATGTGTTAATGACTGTCTGACTTATAAACCTCAGGGTTATCTCGGCCACTTGTATGGATGTTCCTGCTCATCCTCACTGGTAACCACATCCCAGAAAGCACTCAGGAGCGAGCAGCCAGACTGCACTTAAGGCACCTAGCACAGGGACCAAAAATGCAGGTGACACGACAGGCCACCAAGCCTAGAGGCGGTGGGGGCAGCTGGGTGGACAGCAGTGTCCACTCTAGATGTGCCTGATTTGACTTGAGGTGGGACAGGGACGGGACTGCACACAGTCCACAACCGTGGCACCAGGCATCTATCTAATAGGCAGGGCTTTACAAGCCCTTAGGAGCATAAGAGCTGGATCTTCAGGCCTGTAGCCTGCAACAGCCTAAGAAGGCCTATAGGAACATGCCGGCCAGTGCGGTACAGTAAGGGTCTGGTGCCCAGGGACTCAGCCTATAGGGGCAGCAGCTCCAGACCCACAGCGAGCAAAAGCATCAGAAGTTCTCCACCATGTATGAGGTCAGTCTGCATTCCCAGACGTACAATGGAAGGATTAACACCAAAGTATGCGGGGAAGAAATAAAGTGCAGCACACGGGAGGAAATCTTAGACCCAGTAGTTCATACGGACAGAGGAAGCCCAGACACTCATTCTCAAGCATGAGGTGGGGAAACAAGAGTTGACACCCAGGGACTCACAGCCTTAACGTAACATGCTAACTCTTAGAAATGCCTCTCTGCCTCCAAGTACTACGATAAAGGTGGCTGCCACCATGCCTGGCTAGATGCTATTTTTTTTTTTAAATATTTCATTATTTATTTACTTACTAACTTGTTTATATCTACACTGGTGCTTTGCCTGCACGTCTGTCTGTCTGAGGGTGTCTGATCTTGGAGTTACAGACAGCTGAGAATTGCCACGTGGGTGCTAGGACAGGAACCCCAGTCCTCTGGAAGAACTGTCAGTGCTCCTAACTACTGAATTATCTTTCCAGCTAATAGATGTTATTTTTAACAGCAAATATGATGTGACAATAAGTCCTATACTAAGGCATAGGCGTCCCCAGTGAGTCCAACACAGGCCACTCAACTTTTGCAGTCATCCGCTTCCAATGAACTGCATTCTCTTATGCTCTTATGCTTTCAAAAGCTTGAAAAAAACAACCACAACTTGAGACATCCCCAAGATCCTAACTTGGAACAAGAAAGCCATTAAAGAAGTTATGAACAGAGAGGAGGTCACAGTTTGGCCCAACATCTTTAATGAAAACCACGAGCCCGGAGACAAGAGAAGAAGGACAGTAGGTCAGAAGTACAAAAAAACGCAGATGTTCGGAGGTAAGGCCAGTAGGTCATAAGTACAGAAACGCAGATGCTCCGAGGGGCTTCCACCCTCTGAAAGGGAGACCTGGAAGACAAACTTGTGACCCACGGGGTCCAAATGAGCCCATGAACCTCCTGATGCGATGAAACCACAGCCCAGGCTCAACCTCAAGAACAGGCCAGACACTTTGAACAGTTCCCACTTCTGCTCTTTGAAAATGTCAGTGTTTAAAGCCCAGAGAAGGACTGACGGATTGTTCTGCCTGCCAGCTGGGGAAGCAGGTAAAGCTAAGTAAGGCCTGACTTGCTTTTTCTCTGTGACAACAGGCACAATCTGTGTAAGACCCAAGGTCACGATAAACCACAGGTGCTAAGCAATGTGCTGGGACCTGGACCTCACAAAACACACAATGAAATTCTTAGGAGAACGTTGGCAACTCATACTCAGGGCACAAGAAGGTGACAGTGCATCTGGACAGCAGAGGACCTGGTGGAACTCTAAAAACATGCACACACAATAATAATACAAAAAAAAAAAAAGACAGACTCACTTTTCCGGCTCCCATCGCTTCTTCTCGCTAACTCATGAGAAGGGGATGTTAACGTTCCTTGAGAATCAAAAGATGTTACGATAAAGTCTTCGACGTCCTTCTCCTATTGGCCAGACAGATTTTTGTAAGGTCACAAAACAGTAAAAAATAACAGATGGTAAGTTACTAAGGAAGGTCCGAATACATCAGCTTCCCACAGAGAACCCAGCTCCTAGCACTCAGAATGTGCAAATACTCGGGACATGCTACAAACCTATGCTGCCAACAACTCAGTAAGCACTGGGAATATTCTAAGCGACGGAGAAATGCTCACTGAGTAAAGGCAGTTGCAGCCACGCTTGACAACCTGGGTGTAAACTATGGGCCCACACGGTAAGAGAAGGCCATTGCTCACAAGGCGTTCTCTGATGTCCACATGCCACAACCAAACACACATGCATGCAAAATAAAATGTAATTCTTAAAAACTTTAAAAAAATAACCTTTACAAAGCAGCCACTAGCAAAGTCTCTCGAATTTTAAAGAGGTGTGCATGGAAGATAATGTATGGGTGTCTCAGATAACATGCATGCCCCACAGCAGCCTCATATAAAAAAGACTTCGAAATAGAAAAACGCAATTAAACTCAAAAATAATAAATGGAAGTGTCCTTAAAATGAATCAGCACCATGTACACACATGGACTATTATTATACTGTAATAAATCTAGGGCTGCGGAGTGTGAGGTCCCTCCCCAGCTTCTGCATAAAATCACTGGCAGATGCTAGCTCCCTGCAATCCCAGCACTTGGAAGGTAGAGACAGGTAGAGACTCCTGGGACTGGCTGGCCAGCCAGTCTGGCCCAAACAGGAAGCTATGGTTCAGGGAAAGACGCCATCTCAAAATAAGATAGAAGGCGACAGAGGAACAAGAAACATTGACCTCTGACCTCCATGTGCACACATACACATACAAACTCTAAAACAATTCAGACAAGGAAGCCTTTTGTAAATGACATAAAAGTTCTGACTGTGCTACTCAGAACTAACATCCGTTAAGACCCACAACGTAATGTTCTGAGGAGTGCAACTGTCCCTCATGTTTCAGATGTGACTGAAGCGATGATCTAAGGGTCCCTACGACAGTCAGCCGGAGAGCCGTTGCTTCTGGAAAACCTGGCTCCTCAGCGACTATGAGGCACCTACTGTCAGATGAGCCAACAATAGCCTTGTTGTGATGCACCCTACGAAAACACTAGCCCCCCCCCACAAATGCCTGCAACAGGGAGTGTGGGGAGACACCTACCGTGGCTGTCCTCTCCACATGGTGCTTCTCAGCCGAAGGGGCCACCGCCCACAGCGGGGCCTGGCCTGTTGCAGACTTGCCCGGGTAACAAAGCAGCTCCCACACATCAGCCTGCAGCAGTGGGTCTGTCCGATCTGGTGAGGAGATGTCCACACTGTGCAGGCTCACTGTACCCACGCCCGGTGTCAGGGGCAGGCTGTGCTGAGGTTCCAAGGATGGGTCCTTCCGGAGAACCTCGGGGGAACTCCAGGAAGACAGGTCCAGCGTCCTCACCGGGTCCTTCTGGGGCTCAGCCTCCTCAGGGAGGAGGGAGTCACTGTGCACACGGGCTTGGGAGGAGAAAGGTCCACCTTGTGATGGTAATTTTTCTTGAGTGGGGAAATCTGGCATTTCAATTGGGACCAATAAATCCTGATGTTTACTACCATCAACTACATCCCACGTGGTTTTAGCCATATTGAGTACATCGTCGGGAGGCAATGGCTTGCTTTCTTCGCCGTTAGGACAAGGCTTACTTGAACCATTTTCTGACAGTTGTGGCTGCTGTAATTTAGAAGTTTCCTTGCTGGTGTCCCTGAAGGCCACGGAAGGTGCCCGGCGGTCCAGTTCCTCTTGAAGTTGTCTCACCTGGGCTATGAGATTGGCGTCACCCAGGCGACAGGCTTCCAGGTGTTCTTCCTTGGCCTGTGTGGGAGGAGAGTATGCAAATGAATAGGTGAGTTACAAGCCGCCACTTCTCTAGTGTTTCTGAACTATTTTCAGAAAATGAGCACCTATGGGCAGGATCCTTCAAGACACTTAAGATGTCAAGTTTATTTAATGGCCTAAAAAACAGAACTAAAAATAGTATGGCTTCCTTCGGTCCTGAGGAGGTTTTTAAATGTGTCATTTACTTCTCTAACTATGACAATTGCTATAAAATAAAAATTTAGAAAAAAAAAAAAACAACTAAAGCGTGAAATTGGAGTGTTTTTTGTTTTTCATGGCTTTTGGGTTTTGTTGTTTTGTTTTTTGTGTGTTGTTGTTGTTTTACCTAAAAGACAAACATCATCATCAAGGTCTGTGGTGATTTATTCAAGATTTGGGGGTCTTGTTTTGTTTTGATTTGATTTGAGGAAAAAAGAAACTAGAAGGTTCTATATCCAAACCCTGAGAAACAATTATTGTAATTGTAATGTAATTGCTCTAAGGAATGTGGAGCGTCCTTGTCCGCAGGCACTTTGAACTGTTTGTGGTGCCACAGGCGACAGAACTACCATAAGCACATGTGGGGAGTCGGCGAGTCGGCTGCAGCCTGCTGGTGAGAGATTTCACAGAGTGTATTCCAAGGGGGGGGGGGGGGGGGGAGGTGTTCAACAGGCTCGAGATGGATACAAGCATCTCTCAGAAGTACAGCTCAGGTCCAGGTCCTGCTCTCAGCCTAGGTTCAGTCAGGGGTGTAACACTAACCCTTTCATGTTCTCAGATGCGTGCAGTGGTGGAACATGGGTTCTGGGCCTCCACCTCCCAGCAACATTCATGGCACGGGCACCATCACGGCACTCTTAATGGCTCCAAATGCCACACGTGCACTGAGACCAGCTAGCTTTGAGAGTCTTGAGTGGCTAAGGAGTCATGGGCTTGCTCTGTAAGCATTAGTGAGCAGGCCACTGGGCCTCACTCACTAAAGGACGCTGTTCTCACAAGTAACTGACTGACACAAGTAACACATACCCAGGATGGGGGAGTGGATCCCCGCTGAGTGCATGGGGCCTGGCAAGCCCTGCCACCTGCTTTCTCATTAAATCTTGACCCTAAACAAGCCAAGGTTCCCCAAGGAACCCTTCTCTCCTAGAGTAAAAACTAATAACCCTTTCTTAAGTGAAAGAAAGAAAGAAAGAAAGAAAGAAAGAAAGAAAGAAAGAAAGAAAGAAAGAAAGGAAGGAAGGAAGGAAGAAAGAAGAAATAAGGAAAGAGAAAGAAAGGAAGGGAGGAAGAGAGGGACAGAGGGAAGGAGGGAGAGGGAAGGAAGAAGGGAGGGAGAGAGGAAGGGAGGGAGGGAGGGAGGGAAGAAGAAAGGAAGGGAGGAAGAAAGGAGAGAAAGTAAAAACGAGGCTCAAAAAAAATCTCAAGACCTCCAAAGCTGGAAAGACGCCGACAGGGACTACGGAAATCAACCATGGTTAAAATGGAAAGTGGGGACAATGGAAATCAATCATGGTTAAAAATCTCAAGGATTTTTGGATTTGGAAAGTGGGGCAAATTGGTGTTCAGATGAGCAAGAGTTATCTATGCAGACATCAGGGGCCGGGTGGTGGTGGCACACGCCTTTAATCCCAGCACTTGGGAGGCAGAGGCAGGTGGATTTCTGAGTTTGAGGCCAGCCTGGTCTACAGAGTGAGTTCCAGGATAGCTGGGGCTACACAGAGAAACCCTGTCTTAAAAAACAAACAAACAAAAACCAAAAAACAGACTTCAGGGAACATGAATCTTTAAATAAAGCTTGTAAAAGAGACTTCATAACACACAAGGAGAGTGAATAGAACAGGGTTTAGGGACTCAGAGGAGACTCCACTATGTGCATGTAGTCTATGGAATCCTCCCACCTTGGCGAAGCAACCCTGTCATGATGCGCCTGGCCCCAAATGCAGAGCCTGGCCCAACTGAGCACAGGCAGGCCCAGCCTGCCTTATCCCAAACCCACGGACCCACATCCCTTCAAGAACCCTGCTGTCACCCTCCATGCTCAAGGGCACTGCTTTTTTTATTCAGTAAGAGCAACTCTGCTTCCAGTCGCTCTGGCAGACTCTGACATCACACTTGCGGCCTTGTGGGGGCTGGCGTCCTTTAGTGTCACAAGGGCTTTAGCAGACTGCAGGTTATCCTTGTCAGAGGAAACAGCTTCTAAAGCAGTGGTCCTCACCTCCCTAAGGTTGCGACCCTTTACTACACTTCCTTATGTGGTGGTAAGCCCCCAAAAGAAAGAAAGAAAATTATTTTCAGTGCTACTTCATCACGAATTTTGCTAGCTATGAATCATGATCTTTGATATGCAGGCTATCTGGTATGCGACCCCCGTGAAAGGATCATTAGACCCCCAAAGGGGTCTCTCGACGCACGGGTTGGGAGCTCTTGAGCTGGAGCTGGGTTAGTCAGGGACTCAGATGTGGCTTGGCTGCTCCTCAGACCGCCTGAGCAATAGAGCTGCACAAACGACGAGCAGAGACATGGGAGGGAAGTGCTTCTGGCCCTGCTCACCACCTACAGCCGGGCACCGGCACAGCAGGCTGAGGACTTCAGACTTGCATAGAACGATGCCTGGGGTAGGGAACCGCAGGTGGAGCCGCTGGCAAAAGGAGCAGGTGGGAACAGTCGGGCAGCTAATCCTGCAGGCTGTTAAACTGGAGCATTTTAAAAGACAGCTTGGTAGGGCCTTCTGAATACAGGAGCTCATAATAGGATAGGATTATTAAAATAAAAAAAATAACCCCATGAAATTAATGAAGTAACCTCTGCATCATTATGGATGGTAATCAAAACACTGAAAGAATTGTTTTAAAAAGCTTAAGCAACTTAGAGTGCTAATAATTTTAAAGCTAGTAGGTTCGCTAGGGGGAGCTACTGAGCCCAGGTGAGCCAAACACCATGCTCTCTTCTCTGCCCTGCCAGGAGCAGCCCAGTGTGCAGAATAAAAAGAAGCCGCTAAAGGTAAAAAGACAGAAGCAGAAGGTAAAAAGTCCCGATGCAGAAGGCTACCTACTGTAGCCACTAAGGATGGAGGCCTACCTGTTCAGCCGGGCTGTGGGGAGCCAAGGCTAGCCCGCTGCTGACTCTGTCCTGTTCCAGTTCATCATCATGTTTAGCCTGTGCCTCGGCACGAGAGTTCGTGCAGCCAACAGATGCTGCATGAGACTGATGCTGGTCTAACCCCACCTGGCACTT